>NC_056733.1:373342312-373417312 GCF_019279795.1 Protopterus annectens
GGGTTTCCTCAGTGGACAAGGAAGAGCCATTTATGCTGGTCCTGAAAGAGGAAACAGGGAAGGCTTCACTGTTTTGTCAGAATAATGTGCCCATCCCTGGGTAAGTTGTTGCTGCCATTAATAATACTGTTGGTTATATTTTTCCTGTCAAAAAGAAACAGAAAACTAAACATGTATCTACTCCTTAAATTTATTTGACCAGGATTATTTACTGGATCTGCTTCAATTCAGCCTATTGATTCTTTTTATAAAGTAGTTTCTGGTAAAAGAAAAATAGATACTTCTTTTCCTGTTCAGATTCAAGATTCTGAATCTGAACAGGAAGATAAAAGGACAGATACAGAGTTTTCTCCTCAGATTTCTGATTCAGACTCAGAGAAGAGCTTAATTTCTGATTCTGCCTGTGGAGGCTTCTCTTAGTCTGAGATTAATTCCAGAATATGACATTGTTTTCAATAGAAGAACACTGTTTCTCAAGTCCCGCAGAAAATACTATGACCAGTTACAGACGGAATTTTCAGAACGTTCACCTATTCCTCCAGTTCTGTCAATTTTGGAGGAAGGGTATGTGACTCACTGCAGTTTACCTTATAGTCTGCCATCTACCCCTAAAAAGTATAAAATTCCTCAATCTTTTAAATATGTATACATTCTGTCAAACCTGATCCATCAGCTTTAACTTTAGTCAATCCTGCTGCTAAATATTTAGCTAATTCCAATCCTACACTTTCTGATAAGGATGGGAAGATTATTGATAAGTATGGGGGAAAAGTGTATGCTTTGATTTTCTGAATTTTTAATTATCAACCTCATGTTAATGTGTGTTCTGACTATGAAAGTATGAGAAATGTTTTGTCTATAGTGTCTTCTTAAAAGGAAAACTCTGCTTTAAATAATTTAGTTTCTCCTATTGTACAGTGTGCGTATGACTCAGTTGATACTTCTTCAAGGGCTAAGGCCAATGGTACTGTTTTAAGGAGTTTTTCTAGTTGCATTCTCAGCACCTTTCAGATGATGATAGAAATGAGATTTTAAATTCTACTTTGGATAGAGATTTAGTTATTTGTCTCTGCAGCAGAGGTGATCAGAATGTGTGATGAAAATTGTAAGTTGATACTGGAAAACTCTTTTCACCCCTCATTTTTCAAATTTTCTAAGGGATTCTCAAACTCCTCATCCAGTTTTTGCAAAAAATAAAATAAACAGTCTCAACAAAATGAAGCTAAACAGATATTTAACTCATTAACTCCATTGTGGTGTGAAATGTCACACTTCTAGCAGTCCATACACATCTTACATGCCAGAGCATTTTTTTTCTGAAAAATAAACTTAAAAAGCATAAAAGAAACAAACATAAGTATTTTTTGAGCAATAAGTGCTCTTATGACATACACATAGCAATGTTATCAGTGAGAAGTTTTCTTTATTGTGACAATATTCAGTGAATTCATAATCTTTCCATAAATGCTATTGTATTATAATACACACAAACCAAAAATTATATTTTTGCTACACTTTTACAAACAAATTGCCATATCTTGGAAACTGTACAACCTGGACATATATCATTAGAACATTTGTGTTAATCAGACATAAGCTTTCACAACATAACAAAAATTTCCTCCATGAGTGCATGTTTATTGAATTATTTACAGAAATATGAAAGCATGCTTCATTCTATAATTAGCAAAATAAATAAAGAATACTGAATATCTCTCAACATGTGCAATTTGTAATGGAAATATCAGAGATAGCTTTCTTTAACAACATTTAAGGTTTCACTTGTTGTCATGCAGCAGTTTGTAAATCACTGTTTTTTGAAAAAAAAAAAGGTTCTGAAGATCATTCATCAAGGTTACAGATGGCAGTTGGATGAAATTCCTCCTTTCCAGGGGTTAATGTCCTCATCCACCAATCCAGACTTATTTATTTCAGCCCATCCATCATCACATACTGAATGACAGAACCAGCTCTTCCTTCCCAGGTGGGAAAAGATTTTTATTCAAGAATGTTTTCAGTGCCTAAGAAAGACAGAATGAAAGAAAGAAAATGCCTGGAGACCAGTTTTGGATCTTTTTCCTAAACCTTTTTTCTGACAGTGTCCAAGTTCAAAATGCTGTCACATCACAACCTATGACCTCTTCTCCCTCATTCAAGTTTCCAAGTAATACTATATTTAAAAGATGACAATCATTGCATCCCTATTCATACAGACCTCAGGTGTTTCTTAAGGTTTTGTGTATCCAGATCACATTATTAGTTCTCTACCTTACCCTTTGGACTATCCACTACACCAAGAGTGTCACAAAGTGTATAGCTCCAGTTACAGCTCATTGCAGGCTACAGGGTATCCACATTTTTCCATATTTATATGACTCTGCAGAGTCTCTTTCAAAGTGTCATGAGTCTCTCACTTAGGTGAAAGATCTCTTACACAAGCTGAAATTCCGAGGGAGCATTCAAAAGTTTTTTTTGACTCCTTCACACAGGATTGTGTTCCTGAGGTGTCAGTTAGACACCTCAATTAGAAGAACTTTCCTTTCACATGAAAAATAGATCTATATATAAATCTATTTCTAAGGATTTCTACTCAGACTTCAGTCACTGCAAGAGAATACCTCAGGATTTGTGGTCTATGATTTTCATGATACCCTTGACAAGACTCCACATGAGAAAAATAAAAAGGTATCTGAAGTCTCTCTTTGGTCCCAGCCCAACATCCTTTGTCTTTTCAAACCCCAGTGCCTGGGTTTGTCAGAAGAGAAATCATTTGGTGGCAACAGCAAATATCCTTAAATCCTTAAATCCTGGTCTCTCTTTCTCCATCCCTGTTCCAAAGCAGTCAATCATCACAGATGCTTTGGACATTGCTTGGGGAGCAGTTTCAAGAGCAATAAAAGTGCAAGGTGCATGGGACACCAAGGACAGATGCAAGCATATAAATATAATAGGGAATGCTTGCCCTGATCAAGGCAATTAGCTCTCTATATCATCTTTGGTGCCCAGACCTCTCCATGTAGCTTCGGACAATACCATGTCTCTGGTACATATGCAAACAAGAGAGAACCCAGTCATACCCATCTGCAGGTTAGCCATGTTAATTTGGAATATAGCTGCACAGCACAATCTCACTCTACATGCATCCTGCATTTCTTCAATGCAAAATCATGTGGCAGACAAGCTGAGCAGTACAATGGCAAACTCTCATGAATGGAAACTAAATCAGGAGACTTCCAAGATTTGATTCATCTGTGGGAGTTCCTCAAGTAGACCTATTTGCCACCTCTCTGAGCAATCAGCTGTTAAGGTTCTGCTTCACGATTTCATGCAAGAAGGCCAGTTAAACAGATGCCTTTTCTTTTCCTTGGACAGGAATGTTCTTTTATGTTTTTCAGCTCTCCCACTGACATCCAGGGTACTTCTAAAGTTTCTGAAAGAATCCCAAAGATCATTGTGGTGATTCCCTTCTGGCCCAAGCAAGAGTAGTTCTCCTTTCTGAAAATGACCAGGGGCAATTACTACATGCTTCCTCACAGAATGGATCTAATCTCACCAGATCAGGAGTGTTTGATAGAGCCTGGCCTCAATCAACTTCAACTGAATGCATGGATGATAGGGTCTTATTTCCCTTCAGGCACATGTTAACTGAGGAAGTGCAGCACATAGCAATAGAGGCAAAAAAGCCTGCTACAAGAAAATCACATATTTGAAGATGGAAAATGTCTTCTAATTGGTACCAGCACAATAACCAGCATGTACTCAGGACTAGTTATTCTTTTGTTTTATAATATTTATGTGAGTTACTATCCTGTGGCCTTTCTTACTCCTCTCTGAAGGGTCATTTATCGGCCACTTCAGCATGCCTGCCCATGGATCCTACTCTGATGTTAAAATGTTTTTGAAAGGGATTTTGTAGAAGAGGTCTGCAAGAAAACTGGGTGGCCCTTCCTTTGGATCTTCATTTTGTGTTAGAGAAGCTAACACTTGCTGCATTTGAACTGGCCAGCTTGGCTGACTTGAAGGTGTTCACATGGAAAACATTTTTACTAATTTCTCTGACCCCTGCAAGAAGGCTGCCTGAGTTGCAAACTCTTATGGTACGTCAACCCTCTCTCATTTTACAAAGAGACAGAGTTTCTTTGAGAAATATGGATGTCTACAGACAACTCAGGTAATATATTGACAGAACTAAATCTTTCGCATCTTCAGATCAGTTGTTCATTTCTTATGAAGGTAAGAGAAAGACACAGCCTATGCCAAAGCAGACAATTTCCAAATTTTTGTTTCAGGAATTACCTTTTTGTTATATTTGTTTCAGGCTATTACCTTTTTGTTATACTCATCACAACAAAGCTATTCCAGGCAAGGTCAAGGCCCACTCTACTATGGATTTGGCTACTTCTATCAGTTATGGAAAAGATTTGATTCTAGAAGTATTCTAGAAGTAACAACTTGGTTCACTGTGCATTCTTTTACAAATCATTACAAGCTTGATTCCTTCTCTAGGTCCATATCAAGCTTTGATAGAACCATTATGCAGGGATGTCTGGACCCTGCTACCTCCAAAATGTAGAAAGCTAGGGTAAACTATCCATATAGCTAAGGTTACTGCTGCAGTGATCAATATAATGAAATAGTACAGATGTATAAGTAAAGTAGTAGTTTTTTTTGAATGGTCACTGCTATAGTAACTGCTCCCTAACTCCATCCCCTTATTTTCTGGTCTGTTGTTTATGCCAAGATGTGTACACTTATGTTTTGTTGTTCCTAGAATTGTCATTTCATGGCTCAAACTCCCTCTCTCTGTTGGCATGAAAGCTCAAGCTGATTGATGATGAGGGCTCATAGAAGGTACCCTGAAGCTCTGGAAGCTGGCCAGCTGTTATATCCTTTGTTGGATATAAACATCAAATAAGACTACATGTTAACACATTCAAGTCAGCCAAGCTGGTTGGTTCAAATGCAGCAAGTGATAGCTTCTCCAGCAGAGATCATTCAAACACCCACTGTTGTGTTAAGTTTACTTATACAACTGTACTTTGCCAATACTTGATTCTATTAAAAGATGCCAAAAAATTACACTGGATGAAAACATATTTTTTACCCTTTTATCTCTATGACAAGGGATAAAGCAAAACATAATTAGGGAAAAGGCATTGAAATTAGTAACAGTTTTTAAATACTATTATTAATAAGTTAGAAAGTTGTTAGAAAAAGAGTATGTCAGTTAAATGTATTTTTGAAGAAAAAGAGGTTTGCAACTATACTGATTGTCATCATTTACTTTCTATAGCTTATTACTTTTCCTCAAATCATTTTCTGATCTTAGGAGGGATGAAGCAACACTTTGCATCAAAATTAGCAACATCCATAAAAACTAACAATAGTTGGGGAGGTCAGTGTATGGAGCTAGCACCAAGCTTTGCACTTTTAATTCCTTTGAGCAGGTAGTTTGTAAGATTGCATTTCACAGAATCATCATCCCTAACTCATTTGAAAAAACATTTGCTGAGATAATTGAATGGTTGGTTGGTAGAGTTCATACAGCAGGTAATCATCTTCTAAGGAGAACTACTTAGCATGTCCCTGACTCTACGTTTGCTAAGCTACTTAACAGGTAAAGGCAGAAAGGCTTGATGTTCAGCAGAAGTAAAACATCACATCTCTGTGTATATTCTTAAATACATGGATCATGGTTTGACACTGGAAAACCTCAAACTGAATATGACAAAGTTATTGTTTTAATTAATTTACAAAAGACTTGTAAAAGATAACCTCTTATGTAATTCCTTGCAATGGTGCAGTATCTTTTTAAAATCATGCTAAGCTTGTCACATATAAAATATCACAAAGCTAATTAAATATGATGGTGTTTGGTTTTGATCACAGGAACAGGACAGAAGTTCAAAATGTTAAACAAGTTTGCTACAGAGGATCCTACTATGAAGTTGCATGATTCATTTTAACCTATAATACTTCGGGAGGATGTTAGTCATCAAGGTCTTGGTGCAGTATTCTGCAAAAAGGCAAACCAGCTGCATATGGAACAGTGACTTGACAGAGGTATATATGAGATATGTACAGTGAAACAATGAAATGTTAGCAGTTGTCTATGGTAGTTAAAAATAATGGGTTTAAATTTATGAGAAGTTTGTTACAGTAAATCATAATCTTAACTCATTCCAAAATACTTAAAGAATTATCGTTACAAAGTTAAAGCAACACTGCAAAAAATGTCATGTTCAGAAGTATGACTTCCAGATCCACTATAAATCTGTCAAACTGATTCATACAGCTGATACACTAACAGACCTTACCTTTTAGAATGTAAAGAAATTTTACTGGAAAGTGATCTGAAAAACTTTATTTATTTATTTATTTGTCTTTGTTTACTGGGAAATAACTGGGTAATGACTATTTTCAGGTGAGGTCTGGGGAGCAAAGCTCCATTTGCTTACATTGCATTATATTAAGTTCCAGTTAAACATAGAATAATTACATTTCTATTTACATTTATACAGAAGCAGTAATTACATTTACACATTCTAAAATTTTATACAGAAGCAGTAATTACATTTACACATTCTAAAATTTTACAGAAGTGGAAGTTACTAAAGAGAAGGCCCACATGCAACTTAATGGATTGTACAGGCAGCAGTTATGTATAAAACTTGTTTTGTCTTTTCATTGAGAGGTTGACAGTATTCTGTTTAAGGAGAGTATTTGGAGAGTATTGTATGATGAACACAAAGTCTTAACCTTGTGATGAGCATATGCAGGACCAGGATTGGTTAAGATGTTGTTTAAGCAATGGTTCAAAACTGTTGTTTTGTTGGAGAGTTTTATTTATGTGGAGATTCTATCCCAGAGTTTAGCAACATATTGGGAGTAGAGTGAGCCTCCTGCAACATTACTTGACTTATTTGTAATAAGAATTGTTACTAGAGCAGAGGTCCCTTGCTCGACAGTAAGACAGTAATAAGTTTTGAAGTGCAGGGCATTTTTCTGAATGAAGAATGGATTTGTGTGCTGTAGTTAGTTGTGAATATGTTAGATAGTTGTGTAATTCAAGCTAGTTTAATCACTTTAAGCTATGACAATGGTGGGTCTTATGAGGAGATTGGTAGCAAATTTAACTATTTTATTGTAGCAGGAGACAAGTTTCTTTCTTTGAGTGTTGTTAAATTTGTTGGGATAGAAGTGGATTATAGGAGCGTTGGTAATAAGAAAGTGGTGGCTAGAGTTTTTCGTGCAGTATCTGTAAGGAATCCTTTGATCCTATAAAGGGAGCCTATTTTCTGGTGTGTAGATTTAATGGTGTGCAGTATATGTTGGTCATATCTGAGACTATCATCTATTATAATGCCTAAACTATCATCTATTATAATGCCTAGAAGTTTACTGTGAGTTGCAGTTTCAGTCACAACATTATTGTTGTCGTTATGGTAAAATAATGCTTCTGATTTTGGCAACTTTGTGAGGTAAAAAGCATTAACTTCATTTTCTTGGGGTCGAGTAGGAGATTTTTTGAGCCAGGTTATTACAGAGTTAAGAGGTTTTTGGGTGCTGTCTTGGAGCTATTTATTGTTGAGGCCACACATATTAATGTTGAGTCATCTACATAGTGAACTAATATAACATGGTGCATGGAGGTGTGGAGATCATTAATAAATATACTAAATAGGAGAGGACCCGGGATAGAGCCTTGAGGGACACCTGTATTAACTGGTTGAAAAGATGAATAGATTTGTTACCATTTAATGGCTTGTTGTGGTTTATTTCAGTTAGCTATATAATCATAAAAAGACATGAAATGAACAACATATCAGACAGGATAAAGAAATGATTTTCTAAAATATGTTGTCATGAATCATTGATCAGATCAAATAAAATCAGTGCATCTAGTCATCAGAATATGCTTTCCATATTGAGATAAGCTTTAATCTGTATAAGGCTTGATGTTAAAGGGAGATAAAATTACAATTCTTTGTCAACTTTGTAATGCAGCACTTCATAAATTCACATTTATGTATTACTCTGTCCAAAGAAAGGGCTGATAATGTTAATTATTGGCTAAAATATCTATATCTTAACATATAAAGGAACTGATACAGAAAAATGATTAACCATATCAAACCTAGTCACCATTTCCCAGGTTACAGTTATAGGTTCATAGGTGGTTACTAGGCTATCAGCCCAAGAGCCAGTTTAAGGTTAGCCAAGCTTACCCCAAATTTATCAAAATATTGCTAACATGTGCTGATACCCCAAGGAATTTAACAGTTATAATACAGGCTTGTACACATCAAGCATTCACAGGCTAACCCTGTTTGTTAGGGACATAGGTACCAAGCCAGGGGTAAATTTGCAATTTCCCATCCATTGGTCCAAGTTATAGTTGAATAAGGTTAGGAATGAGCTTTGCTTCATATGATTGTGAAGCCAGTTCCAGAGAAGGAGTAATATTTTAGACACATACATGTCCCTCCAACATGTCCAGTTTATGTCACAGACAAGGTTTAGGTCCTTAGAACCGGTATCTCTAATGTTGTTTGTTTTGTGGATGTGCAACAACTCCATCAGTGTGGGATCAGAGGATACCTTGTAGGGTACGGCATAGGTCGCTGCTCAGCAGTCAGTAATAGACCAAGTATGGGATAGAGCTTTGAGACAGTCCACATAAGTCTTGTTGTTTACTCCCTGTGTTCTTTTCATGAGAAACCTCTGTGGTGTCTCAGGCTGCTGCAAGTGCCTAGTCAGTTATATGTTGAAGGGTGTGTTATAGTTGACTGGTCTGATAAGAGATGAGTACAGCAGAACAAGGGCTTCCTTGGACCTGGATGCCATGCCTTTACTTATTCATTGTGTAATGTAGAATGATTTTTTCACGACAGTAAGATGTATGGTGGTCAAAGGCCAGGTTACTGTAAATGTGTTTCAAGATCCCTAATCACTGGGTCTAATTACATTATCAGTGTGGTAATTTCCATGGGTGATCATCTTTCTAAAGAGTGCTATTATGCATTTTTTCACATTGAGATTTAGCTCATGGCTCTGGCATCAGCTGTCTGTCATGTCAGGTCGTCTTGAAGGGTATCTGTGTCTTTTGGAAATCAGTGATCATGCCCAGTTTGCAGTCATCTTTAAACTTTGTCAGCCAGAGGCTCTTGACATTTGTCTTGACTTCAGACTAGTAAATTAGGAAAAGAAGAACCCTCAGCACTGAAGGACCCCCAGCACTGATCTCTGTGGGACTCCACTAATGACTGGCCTTTTATGGAGGAGGATTCCCCATCCTAACTTGTGTTCTGGCTACCCATCTGGTTACATTTGAGTTAATGCCTAATATTGTATGCTGATCTACAATGCAGAAGTAAGGTACTGTAGCCAGATCACTGTCGGCAGTTTACACTAGTCCACCAAATTAAGTATGTATGACCTGCCTTTGACAAAACTGAACTGGGTAGGGATTAGTGTCTGTAGGTTTCCTTTGTCATTATTTATCATATCTATGATAATTCTTTTCATGGCTTTGCATAAGAGACTGGTCAGACTTATGGGACTGTATTTCTCTGGGTCAGTGGAAGTCCCCCCACCTTGTGTGGAGGGATAACAGTTGCAGTTTGTTTGTCACAAAGCCTGTCTAGAGGCTATGGTTCAAGAGAGATTCTAGCACACCTGACAGGACATGCTTCATGCTGTTTAGGATGCATTGTAGAAAATGATGAAGTTTATATCACACGGGATCACCCATTACCAAAAGTTCAAAAAATAGATGTGAGAAAATCAAATATAGTACTCCATGAAAAGAAGACAAAGTAGCATTAATCACTGAAATTGCTAACCCAGTGACTAGACTGTCTTACGTACAGAGAGACACAAAGTCATAAAATACCAGAATTTGCAGGCAGAAATGAGGACAATGTGGAAGAAGGATACCTAGACAGTTCCAATAGTAGTAGAAGTAGCAGGTTTTATACAAAAGTATTTACAATCATACTTAGATATGTTATTGATACATGTAACTCCATGAAAATTGCTGAAGGAGTCATTACTGGGCACATTATGGGTGCTGTGAAGAGCACTTCTGGCTAACAACAAAGATCAAAGCAATATTGTATTCAGGCTGTACTCTGACTGAATATTGCTGATTTCTGGCTGTATTTTATTTTGAATTGAAGCTTTTCATTTAAGGTTTGGTCACTTATATTTTTGTATCTTATTCTTGTATTACACTTGTTTTGTTTTGAGTTTTCTGTTCTGCTGGAGTTTTAAGAGTTCTTGGCTAGGGTCAGTGAAAAAAGTTAGCAAAGAATTCCTTTGCAAACAGTAAATAACATCAGTTAATTAGTGGGAGGAGCTGAGCAACAGCATTGTACTTTTAGTTAGAAATATTTCTATTTAGCTGAAGTGTTTGTTTGCCCTGCTTGCTGTACTCTGCCTGAATATTGCTGATATCTGGCTGCATTTTACTTTTACGTAGCACCAGCTCACTTGTTCTTAAATGTGGTGGCTTTTGAGTTGCCTGCCTCTACTATAAATCTGATTTTGGACACTCCTCCCAGTCACATCCATTCAGCTCATTCTACTGAGTACAGAAAGATCATTTGGGAAGGCCCCCCCCCCATTAGTTTCTCAACCTTGCATTAACTTCTCTTTCCTACATTCCTACTTAACCTAAAAAATGCACTTTATTCAGATGCTTTTACTGTATTTGTGTTTCTTCCTACTTTGTTACTTTATTTTGCTTTTGCTGCCTGTTCTTAAAAGTGTTCAATTGCACTTATTCTGCTGTATTTATTAGTGCTTGTTAGTAGCTTGATTAAATTGTAACTGTTATTTTAAGCCTTTTGGTTTAAGCACTTGGGCTTCAGGCCAGTTGTTTTACATTAGGAAGGTTTGTGGTCTACACTCTTGTGGCAGAAGAGGTAGCTTACATCCTTTTTGGAAATTGCTGGTTGAAGGCTTAGTGTGTCTGTTATTCTAAAAGTGTCTTAGTTCTGGTTTAAGCATGTGGACTTCAGGCCAGTTATTTTACATTAAGAAGGTTTGTGGCTTGCACTTTTGTGGGAGGAGAGGGTAGCTTCTGACCTTCTGAGCTCGGAATTGCTGGTTGAAGGCTTGTTGTACCTGTTTATTTGAACTATTTTTTTTTCCTGAAACTGGTGCACTTTGTTCCCTGCAGCATAGACTAATTTCAGACCTGCTGAATATATTTCTGTTTGTATAACTCGAGCACTAAACCAGGCCATCTTTTATTGGAGAGGGTTCCCCTGTACTCTAGTGGTAGGACTGTGCAGTTAGAACTCATCTGATGAAGGTTGCTGAAACAGGGCTCAGTTTTGAGTTTTTTATTGGTCAGTTGGTTAATATGTTTAAATCAGTTTGCTCTTGATTGTTACATAAGCAAATTAAATGCATCTGCTGATCTCTGCAAAACATAAGTAGAGTTTTTCACTGCATATTGCAGTTTTGAACTGCATATTTTATCATATCAGTGCTTATTTGAAGTAGTTTTTTTTTTAAATTGTTGCACTTTGGTTACTGTAGCATAGACTAGACTCAAAACTGCAAAATCTAGTTCTGTTTGTATAACTCAAGCACCAAACCAGGCCATCTATTATTGCAGAGGATTCCACTGCACCCTAGTGGCAGACGTGTACAGTTAGAAGTCATTTGATTGAAAGTTGCTGGAACAGGGTTTAGTTTTGAGCTTTTTTATTGGCTAATTTGTTTAAATCAGTTTGCTTTCATTTGCTACATAAGCAAATCCAAGCCATCTGCTAATCTCTGCAAAACATAAGAAGACTTTTTCACTGTATATTGCACTTTTGAACTTCATTGTTTTCATATCACTGCTTATTTGAACTGTGTTTTTTTATCTTAAATTTTTCCACTTTGTTTTCTGTAGCATAGACTAGAGTCAGACCTGCGGAATCTACTTCTGTTTGTATAACTTGAGCCCAAAATCAAGTAATCTTTTGTTGGAGAGGGTTCCCCTGCACCCTAGTGGCAAGAGTGTGCAGTTAGAGTGCACTTGATTGAAGGTTGCTGGAACAGGGTTCAGTTTTGAGCTGTTTTATTAGTTAAATTGTTTAGATCAATTTGCGCTCATTTGCTACATAGCACTGTGTTTGTGCATCATTCACTGCCACGCAGCAGTGGCCACCATTGGTTGTTATAGACACATACACTTTTGCATGTAAATGTTCTCTTAGTACTATGTTGGTGCTCCTCCTATGAAGTCTTGTGATTGTCCCCTCACTGATAGGTGATACATTCAGTGAAGCTCCTGAGGTACCAACACAGAGGGTGGGTGGCCTAAAAGGTGTTTGCCTTGCTTGCAGAAGAAGGTGGGGGAGTCTTTGAGTCTCACAAGGGACAATTGGCTAGGCTTAAAATGGCTCACAAGGGCAGTTAGCTTAGTACTAATCTATGAACCTATAAGATGCTACCCACTAGCCCTTTGTATTTTTTGGCTACATCTCCTGTCCTCTACTTCACCTGTTCCTTCCTGCCTCTCCCTGTTTTTTTCCACATCAACTTACCTAGCATTATGGACAGACAGTTTTCCACAGTTTCTCCAGCCAGCCTAGTCGACATGGACATCCTGAGCATACCTCTCAACCTGGAAATATCAAAAATCTGGACAAAGGCCCATGGAAACTAGGTACAAATCTGCACATTGGTTAATATAAAATTTGCATACATAATTATGTAACCCCACCAACTCTAATGGAATTGTGGGATATCAACATTTTAATGCAAATTGAAGAATAGACAAAATATTAAACACAAAAAGTGTCTTAGAAAAAAATATCATAATTCACAATTCATTCACAGAATCTGCAAAATTTTAATGAAAAATCTGACTGTCTTCAACACAATTTCATCCTCTAGAGACTTCAGCTCTGACCTTGTACAAAACAACAATGAATGCAAACAAAAGATGTCTTATACTGATAAAGCAGTGAACCAGGACTTGTCTGGACTCTGGTCTGGACCACTGCATGCAGTGCTCAGCTGTGCATATCCTTTCTGTACAATTAACTGCATCCAAAAATGAGCAATTTTCAGACAGCTTTTCCAAATTGCACTGCACAATGTGATGGTGTCATTTCAACTATATAGTATAGTCCTGTATCTGCCTAAGCATAACATTCTTGGTGATATTGTAGTTGAGGGCCTCACCAGTTCATTTCGTGAAGTGGGCGTGTTGCAAATTGAGTGACAACTCGGTCTGCATATTTAATTTGCTCATGCATATCGTCCAGGAAAGCTGTTCTTAGTAAAGGTCCTGCCAACGATACTGAGGAAGAGTCGGCTGTGACACCTGCACCAAAAAAAAGTCTGTTTGGACATTAATTGGGACAGTGAACCATCGCATTCCAACTCTGACAAAGAGAACTATAATGCTAAGCCTGATGACGTGTTTTGACGGTTTAGTTTCTTTGCTGATTATAGTATATATTATAGTGCAATAAAACTTGTCAATTACAGATGTTGGTAACAGTTTACTGTTATATTTACTGTCATATTACATGTCAGTTCACTTTTTCTTCGGTTGTACGTTCGGAGGGAATGCATATTCATGAATGACATATCACGGGGGTGGGTTTTGGCTGGGGCTTGCTACTGCTCATCTGGTGAGGCCCTCAACTACAATATCGCCACATTCTTCCCTGGATATTCACAAGGATCACAGTCTCAGTAGTTAAGATCACATTTCACTTTATGTGTTACTTCACCCACTATCGTTTGCTGACACACCTTAAATTTGTTCACACAAAGGCTGGTTTATATGGCTATCTATCAAGTTTTAGCCATATGAAAAATAAACAAGTCAGAACTCTTAATTATGAACACCTGTGGGCAAACAACAACAGTTCAAAAATACAACAGTGGTACGAGGCACTAAATTACAATGAGAAAATTCTGTACTAACCTGTTTCATCCACTTCAGGTTCATAGTAATTCAGGATGAAAAAAAAAAAAAAGAAAGAAAAATAATTTGTTGAGATGTAGTGACTGTACAATGACAATGCTTCTATTTCTAAATAAAAAATGTCCTCCTAGCCAAACTGTATTTGCAAATGAAAGGTATGAAGTTTATGTATTTAGATTTAAGAGTACTTTAAGAATGTACTGAGAGAGTCCATGCTATAAAGAATGAAGCTATAATTTACTTAGACCAAACTTTATTCCATTTAAATGTTTATTGATTGTGAAAATGTGAAAAAAATTAAACTTTCTCAAATTAGTTTTTTAGATAATCCCAATTATTTTATTACCGGATACTCAGTCAGTGCTTTAAAAAAACAGTAGAAATGTTTGCAGTCAAACATCAGTTGGTGTGCCAGTGAAGCAGCACTAGGTCCCCAATTTCCTTATTAATAAACATCCTTCTTTTAGCTTGCAAAGCTATTTTTTGAAATCTACAGCCTTGTTACTTTGCTGTCAGAATCAGTTTCAGATATCAATATGGTTTGTAAAATTAGACCATTAATTTTCACAGCTGGCATTCATTTGACTCCAAACTGAACTTGTATTAGAACATAAGTTAGATGCCTGGACATAAATGTGCCTTCTGCCCTTCCAATTCATGCCATTTTGTTCCCCGAATGCTATGTCAGTAGGAAAGTTTGTTCTCCTTATGTGACTTTCTAATGTAAGCTGCCTACTAAGAAGAATCCAAAGGAAATCATCATCTTCTGTGTTGCACAAGTTGTGTACATAATAACATTTCAGTTCTTGCCTGCCTGCCTCCTGGATGCTTGAGCTACAACTACAAGAAATAACAAATCATTTTCATTTAAAACAAAACAAAAATGGCAAGCACCAAGCAGAAAGTTAACTGTTCTAGCTTAATAAAAAGTGTACACTACAGCAGATTGCTGAATTCCTTTGTTACAGTTTCTATTAGCCTTTAGTAACATTTCAGCTCCTGGATGTTTGAGCTACAATTACAAGCAATAAAAAATCATTTTCATTTAAAAAAAAATGAAAGCGGCAAGTGCCAAGCACAAAGCTGACTATTTTATCTTAACAAAAAGTGTACACTACAGCAGATTGACAAATTACTTTGCTACAGTTTCTGTTAGGCAAAAGACAATGCATATGTGTTTTTTTCTAATTGTTTTTTACTTAACTAGCTTTCTTTTAACTTACCTGAAGGAGGAGGTCATCCAGGCACCACCGGAGCAAGTAATTTCTCATCCTCCTGATTCCTGCGTGCGGACAGTGACACAGGTGGGCAGACTCTGCTAATGCAGAACTTAAATTGTTTGTACACATTGACACTCACTCACTGTCAAACAGGGGAGACTAGCTCCACTTGTTCACTGCTGTGCTGCACTGCTGCTTCTAATAATTCCACCAACCACCATTCAAACAGTACTGACTACTGTTCGAGTAACAGCCTCCTCACGAAGCTGCTGTTATCATCACACTCATCTCCCCTCCACATGATGACATCATCAATAATTTTAATAGTTGTAAATAGAAATAAAAAAAGATTGAAAAAAAATCAGGAATGGAAGAGGCCACTCAGAAATTCGTGGCACCCTAATATTTTGCCCTTAAAACTGGAAATCATTGAGGAATTTGGTACGGTTGAGAGGTTCGATCCTGAGGCAATGTAGCAATTGCCTCATGTACACTGATAACCCACTTCTTCTAGTCCACACAAATTCATTATGTGAGAGATGCATCTATATCAAGAACCTAGAATCCAGGCTATCTCACTCACTAGTCAGTCCATCTGATACTAAGCAGGTTGTCAGCTTGCACACCTCATCTCCTGCACCTACCAAACCAACAACACATAAAGCTACATATGTGGAGGTGCTTACAAGAAGCTTACCTAAACATCAGAGACTTACCAAACATAAACACATGCACTTCCCACATAATACATTCTCTGCAGAACATAGTACACATAATATATCACACACCAGTGTCTCACCAGTCAAGCCCTTAAGGCATAATGCAAAAACAAACATCTTAGTCATAGGCAGCTCAAGTGTGAGACACACAAATGTCCCTCTCACCAGGTCAGATAAGGAAAAGTTCAAGGTCATATGTCTGTCAGGTGCCAGGATCCACCACATCACACACGCACTCAAGTCTCTCAACAACAGGTACTGTTATGACTCTGTCATAGTCCATGTCAGTGTGAACAACTTGAGACATACCTCACTGGACTACATGAAGAGAGACATGACTGAGCTGTCAGATTATGTGTCTCAGGCAGGTATGTCCCTACCTTTAGCAGCATTTTATGTTCACCTAGGTTGATACCTCAGTATAAACAAAAAAATGATTGACTTCAACAATTGGCTTAGTTTCTGGTGTCATTCAAAGGGGATCTAGTATTTGTCAACCAGGGATGACATGGTCGACAGACCTCGATGCTTTGCCAGAAATTATCTTCATCTGTCACCCCTGGGATTTCGGTTACTGACTAAGGCTTTTGTCATCCCCATAGTGCCTTTTTTAAGCAATGTCACAAGAACGAAATTCCCAATGTAAAACATACTCTCTAAAACAATCTCAAGGTGATGCTGCTTAATGCTAGGAGTCTAAACCAGAAAGTGCACTCAATGGAAGCAGTAGTCACCCTGGAAGATGCTGACATTTGTGCAGTCACTGAGACCTGATTTAAGGCTGGGGAGAGCAGCCAACTTTACCAGGTTACATTTCCTTCAACACATTCAGACCACAAACTGAAGGCATGAGAACTAAAGAAGGTGGTATATCAGTATTTATTAAATATAAATACACCACTAGATTGGTTAAACAGCACGATTCCCTTGAATTACTTCAGATGCAATTGACTGTCGATAAGACCCCCTCTTCAGGTCATTGCCAGCTATAGCACCCCCTCCATATATCAGGACTTCCACTCACCCTACCTATAGGTCATTGCCAGCTATAGCACCCCCTCCATATATCAGGACATCCACTCATCTACATGTATTGACTTGAGTCAAGCTAGATAAAACCTAACATCATGGTTTTAGGTGACTTTAATTACCTGTCCGTAGACAAGATAAATTATATGTGTTCTAACTCACTTGCCCAAAGGCTCCTGGACTTCATTAATTACAATGCCCTGAACCAGTTGGTTGACATACCCACAAGGGACTCAAACATCCTGGACCTGCACCACTCCCAGTGTGTGGCCATCCCTGGTGAGATCTGACCACCAATCAGTCTCGTTAGAAGTAACTATAAGACAAGAACTCCCCCCTTAGCAACAACTAGACTAAAAAACTTCTCCAAGGCCAATTACAACCTCTTACGTGACGACATAAATAGCTTCATAGCCCCTTCTCACACTGATGGAACAGACACCTATGCTGAGTTATACACCAATTCTTTATACAAGCACCTGTACAATTGTATTGACTGTGGTGCACCTGATAGAACCAAATCAAGATCATCAAGGAAAAACAAACCTTCCTGGTGGACAATTGCTGTTAATAGGCTCTACAATAAGAGAAAGAAATGGCTGTCCCTCCTCAACTTAAACAAGGAAATAAGACTCCTAATGAAGTCCTCCAAAGTTAAATAAGAATTGAAATTATCTTTTCTAATTAAAGATAACCAAAAGGCATTATTTAGTTGCATCCGTAACCTCAAAGGTAAGGCCCAGATCTGTGCTGAACTCGTAGCTAATGGTACTACATATACAGAATCTGTGGATACTACAATGGCAACTGTTGTTGACTTTTAGGTTCAGTTAAAACTGTAATATCACTGTGCCTACAAGTAACTCTAAATAATATAACATATACTTGTGAACAGCACTTAGCATGTCCAAGAAGCAGATATTAAATGTCCTCTCGATGGCCAAAAACACAGCCTCTATGGGACATCCTTGGCTGTGTTCTACATGCGTTAAAACAAGAATTATCATCACCATTCAGCACGTTTTTCAATTACAGCCTAAGCACTGGCTTTGTCCCAGTGGAATGGAAAACAGCCACCATCATCCATTTGCACAAAGAGTGTGTATCCACAGACCTCAAGAACTAGAGACCCATTAGCCTGTCCAGCTTTATCTAGGCCATGGAATGAATCATCATGGACCTTATTAACAAAGATAAAAGAAAGCTCCAAATGCTTGACTCCACCTAGTTTGGCTTTGTGAAGGGGAGATCATGTCTGTTAAACTTGGTGGACTTCTTTGAGACAGTCACAAAGCCCTAGATGAGGGCAAATCTGTACATACAACCTACCTAGACTTAGCCAAGTCCTTTGACAAAATCCCCCAGTCAGGCATCATTGATAAACTCACCCAGCTGGGTATCAACCCATATATTGTTAGGTGGGTTGCAAACTGGCTCACTGATAGAATTCATATGGTCAAAATAGGGGACTCCACTTCCTCCAGCAGACCCTTAACCAGTGGTGTTGCACAAGGATTGGTTCTGAGACACCTACAGTTCAGAATCTCATTCTCTGAAGTACAGGCTAAAACTAAAGGACTATGGCTGACAAAGTTTGCTGATGACTGCAAACTGGGAGTGATCACTGAAACCTCTAGCAATGTCAACATCCTGAAAGAAGGTGTTACGTAGACTAATGACTGGTGCCAAAGTCATGGTCTTAAAGTTAATGAAAAAAAATGCATTATCATCCCCTGATGTCCCTGCAAACAACCACATCAATAGCAATACCCTAAATGCACAGTCAGTGGTGAGCGATCTGGACACACAGATTGACGGCAACCTTAACTTTAATCACCATGTCTCCACTTTGATAATAAGGGCACATTATATTGTTCATGTCATAAGTAAGGGTATTGCCACAAAATAAAAAAAAACAGGTTATAACCTCCCTGTACTCTTCCCTCATTAGGCCAATAATAGAGTACAATGCTCCCTCTGGTATGTTCCTTTCCAAACACCTGCAGCAATTTGACAGACCACAAAGGTTCCTTACAAAGAAAATTCAGGGTCTTCTATATACTCTTTTATATACTTTTACTTAGGAATGGGGTCCATTACCATCATGGTATTAGAAACCAAAAAGACTTGGAAATATTAAAATGTGAAACATCCTGAGATATTATCAGGACCCATCAAAGCAGTATTCTTGGCCTTAGGCAGTACAGTCAGGAATTGCCTCCTAGTGATAGCCAGTGGAGAAATGGTAGAAGTTATTTCTTGGAGGGTTGACCAGTTTGGTGGGGGTAAAACTGGAGATAAATTTATTGGTTAGCAGATTTGTTATACCTTCTAGCTCTGTATAGATGGCTACATTCACCATTAGTTAAGAGCATCGTTTGGTGTTACATTTAAAGTTGTGGGCATAAATGAAGAAAGCCTTATGGTTGTTTTTGGACATTATTTTGTTATTTTGTTATGTAACCTATTTAAATTGGGATTCCATCAGGGTGGCTTGTTTCTGTAGGTTGTCTATGTTTATTTTGGGTAGGTACAGCTGACTGTATTAATAGGTAGTTCACCTTTGGATAGTTTTTTAAATATCCTGGGGTTATTTTGGGTCCTGGGCTTAATATTATTTAAAGGGAGACAGGTTTCTGGTCTCATCTGACCAATGATGACTTTACATTATGGGGAAGACATCATTCAAACATGTTTCTGAGTATCAAATCAAGGATACTTGCTCCTCTGGTGGCATGCAGACTAGCTGTTCCAGAGTGTCTGTGTTAACAAGATCCAGGAGTCTCTGGGCCTGAATGCTCGAAGTCGTATATAACTTTGAGTTAATGAAAGGGCAGTTTAAGTTGCCCGTGAGTATTGTGTTGGGATGAATGGTGGGTGTCTTCATTTCTTTCAAGTAAGTTGTATGGACTTCCTGGGTCTTGGAGGGAAACATATAGCCTAAAAGGTATGACACTTTACTTATGGTAAGTTCAACGTGGGGAAGCTCACCTGTGTCATACTGTTTGACCAGCCTTGAGGAATGTCCATGTTTATTGAAAATCGAGGCTTCTCCACCTTTAGACCTTACCTGTGCAGTAACTGGTCTAATGTGTGGAAAGCATTATAACTTTGCACTGCTGGGGTACTTCCTGCAGATTTAAACCACATTTTGGTAAGTACACAGATGTGTATATATTCTCCAGGATGAGGAGAGCTTGAAAGGAATGGAGTTTCCTATTTAGACTCCCAGCAGCATTGGGTAGTAACACCTTTAGATTGAGTTGGCTTAGATAGGACGTTAAGTTTATTAGCTGATCACTACCAAAAAAAACACCATAGGAACAAACAAGGTTTTGGGCAATATTCAAAACCTAGGGGGTAGTTGCAGACCATCCCTGGCAAAGCAGCATAGTCTGTCTACCATATACTCTAGGCAGACAAACTAAGCAAATTTTTAAAGTCAATTATCTTTTGTTGTTACTGCGGCATCTTCCTTGGAAAAGGTAGAATGCTGCTCATACCATCCTGTGATCCATAGTTTGAGAGCTCTATCATATCTGTCTTCATATATTCCAGGGAGGTAAGTCTCAGGTCATTTACATCTACATGGACTATAATTGAGTCATTCTGGTACTTGATGTACAATTACTTCAGTACATGGATGATCTGGCAGATCCTGACTACTGATAGGCACATAGTAATGAAGCTGTATGTGTCTTGGTACATGTTATCTTAGCACAGTGCTCTAGAGCTTGCTTAGGATACTTGTGTGTGATATATCTGGGAGGCGTTTGCGATTTTGAGAGAGTACATTTAAGAGCCTCAGCATGTATGGGTCTATGTGTCTGGACCACACTATATGTAGTGCGTATAGTGTATGTATGTGTTTCTGACAGCCTGTTTGGTGTTGTTTGTGGTGGTAAGTAAGGGAGTGGCCTCCAGTGATATTGTGTAACTACATTTCTCACATACCATATTAGTTTGCTTTAGAATTAGGCAGCTGTCAGTAAGCATGGAAAGATTATTACATTGCCATAAATGTTCAAATCCACTAAGATGGCCACAGAGATAGTAGAAAAGTGCAAATCCATGGTTATAGGTCTTTCCTTCATGCACATTTACTAGTGGATGGTATAAGAAGGATTAATGGCTGGCTACTTGGCTGATACTTGTACTTGTAAAGCTTTGATACCTAATGCAAAAACCAGTTGATCTTTGTACAACTAGTTACTGGGGAGAATTTCAATTCACAGTACTTGTGATGAACTAGGGCAGTACAAGACACTGTTGTACAAACTAACAGCATGTCGTAAAACATGCCAACTTTATAGCAGCACAGAAATCTACTAAAATAAATGGAATTGCTCTCTGGCTTATCACCAAATCACTCCAATGGCTGACTAAAGTGATTCCCACCACAGAGACAGATGAGTCTATCTCTCATAGCTAGTGGAATGCAGACCTAAATGTTTTAATGTAGAATCCATTTAGCAGAGCCAAAAGATCAGGAATGTAGCAATTAAGCAGCAGCATCAAATACAAAATAGTAAGCTTCTCAGACATGATCGAGTTAACAGTCAGCAAACAGTTAAAATATTAGGGCAATTTAAAATTATTTAAAATACAAAGATAAGCTAGTGAAACAAAAATAAAGCAGTAGCATTCCAATACAGTTAAATAAAGTACAAAACAGAAAAAAAATCTCCTATCTGCCAAGGCAGGATTAATTTAGGACCGTCTCAGAATGTGGAGAGGATGCCAAGCAGATGGGAGCTCTGTGAAAATGAGGTCAAAGTGGGGAAAATATGCCAACTTTATAGTATACCGAAAACTGCTAAAGTAAAGAAAATGGCCCTCTGACCAATCACCAAACGACTCTAAAGGCTGACCAAAGTAATTCCCAGCTTGGAGACAAATCAGACTACTTCCCACTGCCACTGAAATGCAGACTTAATCCCTCTTAATATAGAATCCCTTTAACCAGGCAAAAAGTACAGGAATGCAACAATTAAATAGCAGCAAAGTAACAAATTACATAGTAACGCTGCCTCAAAGGCTTTTCAAAAAGGCAGATCTCAGTAATCAGCAAATAGTACAATATTTGGGCAGTTTGCAATGATTTAAAGTTTAGAAATAATCAAATAAAGGCAAAATAAAGCAGTAGCACTCTAACACATTTTAACAAAGTGCAAAACAATAAAATAAATAACTTACTGGCCAAGAATAGCATAGGATTAATGCAGGACCTTCCCAGAGTTTGCAAAGATGCTGAGCTGATGAAACCTCTATGAAATTAGCTCAGTGTGGTAAACATACTAACTTGCTTACTGTTTGAGATGGACATTACTGAGCTGTGGAGACTACAGCATCACAGAGGGTAGGTACAACTATTGTCCAATGTAGAGATTTATGAAGTATGTGCACAGTTTTGCCTCATATGCTTGGTCAGTGTCCCATAACATTGTGGTCATCTGGCAGTTCACTGGCAAACATTGCAGGTTGATGTCAGTACGGGAATAGAGACATGTGAGTGTCACACATCATACCCATCAGAATATGCATGGTAATGCAGTAGCTTTTATTCTATCAACCTAATATCTTTGTAGGGGGAAACTGTTGAACTTGTCCCTATCTCTGGACCTTTGCCCCCCCAGGTAAGTGTGGCTGTGTCCAGATCCCTTGCTCTAGGAGGTTGGGAGGTATGGTAGGTCTGTAGCAGCTACCTATACATACAGCTGTGTATGCTACAGGCTGCAGCTGCTGTTGCAGCCTACAACACATAGGGAGAGTTTGTGAACACTATGTTAGACAGCAGGCTGTATGCATAACTGTGGCAGCTGTGTCAGGGCTGTCATTATGGCAGAGCCAGGGTAATGGTATTCTATACAGTCTAAGTGCATGTGCATAAGGTATGTCTGTTATGCAACAGTGTGAATAACAGAGTGATTGGCAACATATAGTTAGGCAATATGGATATGTGTATTGCGTCTCTGCCTGCAGGCATTTATCTTGCAAAACTGGGTAGCAGTTAATTAAGTAGCAATAATCCATGGGGATTAAGACTGCAAGACAAAGTCATTACTTTCTGTCTGCACAATAATGTCATTGAAAGGCAACACAACACTGGAATCGAACCCAAGACTGTGTGTGGCAAAATGTACTGCATGCAAGGCATTTAACAGTCTGAGCTACTGAGACACTCCAAATGCATGTGT
This sequence comes from Protopterus annectens, assembly GCF_019279795.1. NCBI lineage: Eukaryota > Metazoa > Chordata > Ceratodontiformes > Protopteridae > Protopterus > Protopterus annectens. The sequence continues at coordinate 373,365,423 of NC_056733.1, forward strand.
ATTTGCAAGATATATGTGCACATGTACAGGCTGTGAAAGACATTTCTACATCCATGAGTATGTGCATGGCTTTATATGGTTACATTTCTGTACCAGGGTCCCAGCTGTACATGTAGTTTGCCATTGCTGCCTTAGCAGGTGTCTTTCCACAAGTTGCTCTAAAAACGACACATATACCTGCTATCACAGGCCTCACTTACATCCATTGATATGTCTCTGGCTGTCCACTGGTGTATTATTGCACCAGGGTCCAAGATACACTCCTATGTTTCCCATTCCTTTTATATTACACATGTTACAAAGACATGTGTCTGGAGCATTTCTCCCTGTCCTCCTCTGAAAATTGGCTTTGTTCCAAGTAGGACTTTCTCGGTAAACAAATGTTAAATAAATACACGTTAAATAAAAAATAAAAAATAAAAATAAAATAAAAAATAATGAATATTTCATTTACATGCTTAATGTCAGTAGGTAGCAGACAGTATGTAGTGCTGGAAACACCAAGACAGCCTAAAACCTGTGCACCATTATGGATTAATGCACTGTGCTGTAGTTGAGAGGGGCACAGGTTCAAGACTTGGCAGAGGTGTTTATTCTCTACATCTGAGTAACAATGACATTGACATATATTGGCATTAAAGCTCATTTAAGCTGAGCAAAGTGGTGCAGCACTGCACAAACCCACTCTAAAAATATATAAAAAAAAAAAAGGAGGTGATAAGACAGTGGTGAAATGGGGCAAGCAGGGGGAAAACATTGTGAACAACAGATAGGGATGTGCAGGAAGGATATAGGAAAGAACCATAGCTATCCACTTCTTGTACAGCAACAGCTGGGCATTTTGATAGATTTTGTAGATGAATTTTGACTCTCAAACTCCAGAAGGAGGGGTGAGGACAACATAAATCTGTTGTTAAGCCAACTAGACTGCATTAGTTGTGTTCAGTGGACATGTGAACAAAATGGAGAGCTCTGTATGGGGCGGGAGATATTTTCTTTGTGGGACATGTGCCCATTTTTTTTTTTGAAGGAGAGAGTGGAATGTTAGGGAAGGGACATAGGTATGTGTGAGGAGGTCAGTTGGGTAGGAGAGGATGGAATAGCAGACAGACAAGACAGACAAGACAGCAGACAGAGGTGGTGTGTGACACATGAGTGGGGTAAACACCTTGGATGGGAAGGTGTTTTGGAATTGGAGATGCATGTACCTCCAGATGGCAGCAGGTTGACTGATATCCCCACCCATGGGCAGTCCACACTGCTCCTTCATTGCCCTGAAGGTGGCTGTGCTGGAGGCTGGCTGCTAGAACCAGCCTGCCCCCACCCTGTTGGCCAGTGTGCCCTCAGTCTGGCACAGGTGATGTTCATAGCTCCAATGAATGACCTACGCACCATGACCAGTAGTTGCTGTTGAGTGACTACTGCCCCTCTGCTACCACTCCCAAGGGGAGATCAGGCCCCATCTCCTGAGGTGGTTCCACATGACCCCACAGGTGGTGCAGGGACAGCAGAGTGGGCACCACTGGCATGGGTACCAGATGTGCCAGTACCTGGTGCCACAGCCTATTGAGGTAGGGTAGGCAGATCACTGGGAACCATACCTGTCAACCTCTTACAGCAAGAAATCTATACAAAGCCATAAATAAAAGTGGGACAAAGGCCCAAAAATAGGGACATTTTTAAATATTGCTCTTACAAACTTCTAAAGTTGATAGAGTAACAAGTTTTGTATTAGTAGGAATTTTCTGAAGGATATAAAGTCTGAAACTCAAATGTCTATCATCATTTTCTAACTTTAGTCTTCAATAATTTACCACTAATTTGAAAGAAAACCACAAATTTATGAAAAACGGATCTAAAATATGAGAAAAAATCTGGACATTCTGCAAAAATCTGTACAGTTGAGCAGTATGCTGGGAACCGGCCTACCATGATGTGCTGTGTTGATGAAGGTATAGCAATAAGTATAGGTTAGTTATGAACAAAAATATTGTTAGTAATAACAGCATGCCAGAAATGAGGAAATAACCCAAGTACAAAACAATGCATATCATGTGAAACACAGCAATAAATAACAGAACTGTCAGTATAACAGTATGCCAGTAACAGTTATGGCATAAGGCCAACAAAAAAGGTAATTCAACAAGATATGTTAATATGGGACCATTATAATACATAACAATAATAAACACATGCCCCAAAATAAGTTTAATGTCGCAACATATGTTAATAGTGAACCATAACCAATTAATAAATAAATGGAGATAAGGGGTGGGGAGACAGACAGAAAAACAGGGCATTAGTACTATTATTGGCTATATACTTGACAGCAGTACTACTATCCATTCTACAGGTCTGTCCTTTCTTTATGTGTACAAGTCCCCTATAGCTGCTGTAGCACATACATACCTCTCAAGCTAACAACAAGGGACAGTATGGGCCAAGCAGTAAAAACTGCAGGTACATCAAGGTGTACTGTGGGCTGATGTATTGATACTTTGTTATTTAGGTAATCATGTCGATGATAAACCTGTGACAGAGGGATTATACATTACTAACTACATTATGTGACAGCATGACAATTGAGAGACATGTATGTGTACAGTACAAAAACTAAACAACTATCATGCCTTGCTTGGCAAGCATGGGGAGAGAACGCAGTAGCAGTGACTGCAAAGGACATCTGCATAGTATGTATGAATTGGCTGCAGCAATGTTTTTATAGACACCCCAGGCATCCAGCCATACTAAGAATACATGTTACTTATTTCACTTTATTTTATTATTATAATATTTATTTCCTTTATTTTATGCTATATTTTCACATTCTTGCTAATGATTCAAAGAGTCTGTGACATCTAAACACACAATTATTTACTGATAATATGAGCTACATCAGACATTTACCTGTAGTTCCTGTATAAAATGAAGTTGTGAGCACTATGTAGTGAAACCTAGCACTGGATTCGAACCCTGGTCTGTGTGTGCCAAAATACATGTATACTGTGCATTTAACAAATTCAGTTACTGAGTCACTGCTGAGTACTGATTGACTGCCATTTGCCTACAGCTTACTGGAAACAAAATATGACCTGGCAGGACTACTACAGTTTTATATTAGCATGCAGTGACAGCAGAACACACATGCATGAAGTACAAGCATGACAGAGATAGTAGGTAACCTATACATTACCATATAGACTGCAATTGTACACAATATATTGTTAGTGGGTTTAAATATCTATGAACTTAATATAGCCTGTTTTCCCAACCTTTCAAGCCATTGGGTAATATTTAAAAATGTGGCGCATCACTTAGCAGCGCACAAACCAACGCAGCTAAGCTGAGCAGTGCGAAAACCTGAAGACCCATATGCTTAGCAGTGCACAAACCAGCCAATCAGTGCATAAACATTTTCAGCCATTACTGTGTTTATGCACTGCTTGGAGGTCTTAGCAGGTCTTAGCAGAGCACAGCAGACCAGAATTTAAAAATAATTGCCAAAATTTATATTTCAAAAATAAATGCTTATTTTCCATTTCATGTATTCAAACTCTGCACCTACTGCTAATAAGGCTGTAACTCTACCCATTTAGCTACATGGATATATGAAGTGCTGCTATACCTTTACATATACCTCTGAGATAATATAAGAACTGCTGAGCACTATGCCATTCTGAGCAAATCTGCACAGCTACACTTAAAACCTGACATTTAAATAAATAATTAAATGCACCCAGTTTCTATTTTCAGATATCTGGCAGGTGTCTCAGTGCCACTTAGTATTGTTGTGCTCTGCTCTGCGCTGTGCAAACATACTTTTTAAATAAAAAAAATTGATATACTACAATTGGACAATGCAGGGAGTGTCTTACCCATCTGCAGACACAGTTAACACTACAGTCCCTACTCTGATCCAATAACCATGTTCCTCGGCTCTCTCTCAGCAATGCACCATTATTAATATGTATGGCATGCTGCCGAGGGAGAACTGTGTACACGGACACTGTACCATTCCACGTAGGCTCTACACTATGCATACATGGATTTTATTAAATCCTGGGGTATCTTTTTGTACATTTTAATAACACTTTCTTCATCATCATCAGTTAAAAGCAGCTTGTGTAACAATTGCTTACTGTATAATTGCTTCAGGGTCTCTATTATGCCTTGTTCCATTGGCTGCCAGCATGTGGTAACATTCAGTGGCAAATATAAAACCTGTATAAACTCATCGATTTCATTTAAAATGCAGGATGGATGTGAGGGTGCATTGTCAAGCAGCAACAAAACATTTTCTTTTTTGTTATTTTTTGCAAGTTGGTTTTCTTTTATGGCCGCATAAACACATTAGAAAACCAGTTGATAAAACGTGCACAGTCTATCTAGTGACATGTATTTAACAGGCATTAAGTTCATATTGACATGTTTAAAACATTGCAGAATTTTACTTTTTCCAATTGCAAGAATAAGGTGGTGATTTTCCTGAAGCGTTGGCACAAACAAGCAAAGTTATTCTATCTTTACAAACCTTGTAGCCTGGTGCAGCAGATTCTCATCATGGGGAAGTGTTTTTCTAGGCAATGCCTTCCAATTGAGCCCAGTCTCATTGTTTATATTGTCCAAACTGTATCCTTCTTCTCCAACCAATTCTGTAACCATCTTTTTAAAGGTCTCTGCTGCAGTTTTGTCTGATTAGAGTTTTTCCCTTCAATATGAAATTCCCGAATTCCATGACATGATTTGAAGAGTTATAACCACCTGTTCAAGGGTCCACTAATTTTTTCACTGAATTGTAATGCCTTTTCATAAAGAAAAAGACCAAAGATCAGTTCACCTGCTGACCATTTTTAAAGAAACCACTTGTAAACAACATTTTCCAACTTCATATTTTCTGATAACTTCATGGTCTTTCATAGTGATGAACCATCACTCGAATCAAGGTTCGTCGTGAAAGATTCAATGGCAGCTTTTCGCTTCATTAAGCCACATATTGTAGATTTTCTGATATCATATTCTGGTGCTAAGTTGGTGACACACTCACCATTTTGGAGCCTTTCAGTCATGTAAAATTTGTCTTTCAGGGTTAATACCGTTTGTTTTCATTTTAGCATTCTGTACGAAAACACAAACTACTGTACAGATCTACCCATCTACTCAAATTGTGCACCTTCATGTCACTTCCTGAATGGTGTGTCACCTCTGGGGCCATTGTTTGTGGGGTTTTTTATGCCTACATGTCACTTCCTGAATGGTGCATCACCTCTGGGACTACTGTTCTGATAACCGGTCATTTGGTCAATTGATGTCCAGATAATCACCGTTCTACTATATCTATCTATCTATATTTATATTTATTTTACTTTTACATTTGTTAACCGGGTTAGTCCAACTGGACCCAGAGAGCCCTTTTTTGGTGGAGACCCAAGAAGATAAGCTCCAGGAAAGTAATTAAAAAATAAAAAACCAACAATTCAAGTTGGAAGATACTTAACTGTACAAAACAGAGAGAAAGATACAATATGTATATATACAAGGCAAAAGTACAGTATTTTCAGAATGCAGTAACAATATATTTGAGAAATTTGGGTAGCATTAAATTATTTACAAGGAAAGAAGCAATGCCTAGAATAAAAAAAAACATTCAGAATAACATAAGGCATAGTACAACAAAGATGCATTTAATAGAATAGGTACTAACTGGTGAGAGAGTAATATATGTAAACAGTTTAAGTAGATACCAGGCAGATATGTTAATTGAGAGAAGAATAAAAATGAATTAGGTAATTTTCTAACAAGTACATATCCATGCATGTTGGAAATGAATTTTTAGTTGCTTTTTGAATTCACCACTCTATATATATATATATATATATATATATATATATATATATATATATATATATATATATGTGTGTGTGTGTGTGTGTGTGTGCGTGCGTGCGTGCATATGTATATATAAGGTCTGTATTGAAATATCGCATGTCACTAAATTGACATTTCTATATAGTGAGCTGAAACATCAAATGGCTCAGTCAAAAAAGCAAAAACAAGAGGTTTTCATAAAGTGATTTGAAGGGCTAGAGTTAGAACACATGATTAAAGATTGACACCTCCAGTCCTACACATTACGTTACAAAAAACACTTTCCCTAGCAGTACCACTAGTCAATGAACTCACACACACACCACATACATCAGCACGCATGCACAACACTAGACATTACTCAACCCATATATATTCACACTCCTTCACAAAAACCAAAATGCACACACACACACACACACACACACACACACACACACACACACACATATCCCTGTTACTGAAATTTTTGGTACATTCTAAAGTTTCAGCATTAAAAAGAACATTTTAAGAGAAGTACATTCCAGACAGGAAGTCAGTGTTCCTTCCTTTGCAATTTCTTGCACATGACAAGAGTACTTTCAATAGAAGTACACAGCAGTCTACCCTCTCAGTGAAAAGGGCATTAAATAGAGTTTTTGACAATTAAAATATGTGTGTGTGTGTGTGTGTGTGTGTGTGTGTGTGTGTGGGTGTGTGTGTGTGTGTGTTTCTAAGGTAATCAGTACTGGAAAACATTACAACGCCAATTAACAACACAAAAAAAAAACTGATCAGCATTCAGCCCAGGAAAAACACAAAAATGAAGTAGCTGAAGTACCTTCCAACAGGATAGTTTATTGTTAGCGCTTTCGTTTAGACAAATTTCCAAACTTCTTCAGACATCCTATCCCAACATGCAATAGTATTTATAGGGACAACAATTAACCTTGATTGCCCATCAAATTAAAAAAAAATTACTTGAATAAATCCTTAAAGTTGTATATACTAAAGTTGTATATACTAAAGTTAAACACCTCAAAACACAGAAAAAAACACAGAACAAACATTATAAAAATTACATCATAGTCAAGGAATAATAATACTTGTGCAAACTTTTAAGACCATATAAATGTCTAAAAAAATGAGACAAATAAAATTATATATGTCACAATAAAATATAAATATGTATAAATAAAAATGAAATTAATTATTTAATGATAATAATAAAATCAGTCAGATAAAGTGTATTTATATCTTACCTCTTCAGTGCTTTAAGTTTCAAAATACACATAATAGAAGCATATTCTTTGAGCCCAGGACAAATGTGGGCAAAAGTATGAATTTGCCATAGCAATTCATTTTCCTTAAGCTTAAGCTGCCAAGGTCCCCCTCTAAGACTATGTTTTTCTTGATGTAAGATGGTGAAAAGAAACCTATGAGTGGGGTAGTCTAAAATATGCCTGGCAAGTGCATTAAGTGGTCAATCACATATGCTTGTGCAAAATATGTGGATAATATCTCAAACCAATAATCAAAAGGGAGAAACAAATATACCCAGACTCATGGGGGGTTTTGCATGGTATTAACAATCTGGAATTCAATGCAGATTACAACTTTTTAACAGTAGATATAAAATATGTATATACTGTTATTCCCCAAGAGCTGGGCCTTGATTGGGTTAGAGCTTTACTCACAAATAAAGGGACAGATAATAATGACTAATGTCATTGAAACACTACTACAATTAGTCCTTTCTAACAATTTTATGTTGTTCAATGGCCAGATGTACAAACAAACGTCAGGTATAGCCATGGGGGCACCTTGTGGTGGTAGTTTTGCCAATTGTGCATTAGCCCATTGGGAACATGAATTTTTGTTTAAAAACCACCTTTTTCAAACACATACATCCTAGTACACAAGGTACCAGGATTATATGTTTTTTTTATTTGGAAAGATGATATTACTACGGTTTTACCCTTTATTAATGAAATTCGACAGCTTATTGATTTTCTTGACTTCACTTATCAGTTTGCAACTGACACCATTAATGTTTTGGATGTTTCCATTTCTAAAGACAGAGTTCACAATAGATATAAAACTATAATTTTTAGGAAACCCACATATTCGAACACATTCCTACATTTCTCTAGCAGCCACCCCTTCCATCAAAAGAAAGCAGTAATGAAGGGGCAGTTGTCAGGGCTGCTAGGATGGTATCCTTAGAACATGATTTCTTAGCAGAATGTAGTCTTCTCAGAGACATGTTTATTAGCAGAGGATATCCCAGGGGATTATTCGATCAAATTTGGATGGAAGTAACTAATAAAAGACAGAATGGCCATTTTTGGCCTATTTTGAATAAGGGGTATAAGCCGCCAGAAGTTTTATGTGACCATATGAATACCACAGTTATTACTATGCAAAGCAATAATGTGGTTTACACTGGTCCTACATTTATAACCACATACTCTATAAATGCTAAATTTGTGTCAAATATATTATATAAAAATTGGTCTTTGATTTTAGAAGACACAAACATAAATAGAAAGCTTGATCAGCCTTTGCATATATCATATAGATGAGGGCCAAATCTAAAGAACCTTGTAGAATTACAAAACAAGGCAGTTAAAAATAAGGGGATGTTAAAATGTGGGCATTGCAATCAGTGTCAGTATATTAAAACTGGTCATACTTTTAATATAAGAGGTAAAACATATCAAGTGAATATGAAATACAATTGCGAGTCCAAGGCAATAGTCTATGTAGCACTGTGTCAACAATGCCAATCATTTTATATTGGGAAAACAGAGAGAACCTTAAGACAAAGACTATATGAACATCTATATCACATTAATAAAGGTAATTCACTTAATGCACTTGCCAGGCATATTTTAGACTACCCCACTCAGATTTCTTTTCATCATCTTACATCAAGAAAAACATACCCCGGGATTCATGAAGCTTGCGCCAGGCACAGGCGTAGCGTAGGCGGAATAACGCCAAATATGGCCGTCGAGCGATTCAGGTATGATCCAATACCACATGCACTATCGGCGTACGCCAGAACTGTGCAGCCCTCAGCATAGGTATGCTAATCACCCCATGTGCAGTGTCGCACCATGCAAATGAAGGCAGATAGTGATTCATGAAGTGGTGCAGGTGTAGCGTAAGCCCATGGAAATGTAAACCAAAAAACACGGTTTACATTTTCCCAAACAGAACATCGGAGCTTTGGAAGCAGACCAGACTCATGTATTACAAAGTTAACATATGCCAATGGCTAAATACACAGCCAATGGCATAAGAAAAGATGCACAACACCTAAAAAAAACATTTAATGCCATGTCCACAGTAACGCACAGTACAACTGCAGGGCATGTGTGCGCAAACTGGAACATAAAGAAAATATATAAAAATGTCATAAAATCACAATGTAATACAAATCAGGTTTACACCATAATACACAATGGTAGGCATGGAACACCACAATCAAGGTGCAAGGGTTGCTAAGGGCCTGCGTCAGTGTTTGGCGTGGTAACTATGAATTAGTAGTCAATGCCATGCAAATGCAGCAGATAATACTGAATCACAAATGTCCCACTGGATGAAGGTTGAACCATACAGCACAGCGCTATAATACCGAGGAGTGGCTCAGAGGAGATACATGACATCAGCAGAGAGGTGTGCCACCGTAGCAGCAAGCACATTGGAGCAATGTAAACTGGCCTGGCCATTGCTAAGCAAAGCTGCAGGACAGGGGTGGGGAGGAAGGTATAGAATCATTTAGTTGAGAGCACACATGGTGCCCAAAAGCGCATGTGTACGGGGATGAAAATGTGCCCAAAACCCAGTAAGTGGATGCACGCGACGTGAACAATAGCACAAACAGGAATGTCAGGGGAAGAAAAGAAGGAAATGTCGAAGTAGGGTAATTTGCGTACTAATGAGCAATCAACACCAATCAACTCACGGCGGCCAATTGACGGCAGCTGTCAAGTCTGCTCGCAGAAACCTGCAAAACAGGATAGGGGAGGCATCGGAATGCAAAGAAAGGAGGGGAGGCATTGGATTGCAAAGATAGGAGATCTGTTATAGCAGAGCAAGGCAAACTGACAGTAGACCGGCAATAGCACACATAGCAAAGATATGCCAGGTCTAGGAAAGTGCAAATGAAAGCAGGCTGCTGGATGCATGCCAGAAAATGGTAGATGGAATGTGTAGAAATGTAAAGGGAAGGTCAAGAGGTAATCCACGGCAGCCAAATGTAATTCAACACTAAGGGCACCACAATAGTAGTTCCGGTAGTAAAACACATAAGATACCCTGTAGCCATGATCGTACATACACACCCTATGACATCATCGGTGTTCACAGCACAATAGTATAAAGTGTGAAAGCGCCCTACACACACCTGTGAATTCCCAAACACTGCACCATAGGTGTAAACACACGGGGAACTTTTAAAATGTACATGTTGGGAGCTGTCATAGCTGTGATTCATCAGCATGTGTTAGAGACTGACGGTGTTGTGGAGGATGATGCCTACAACCACCGCAGGCCCCGGAGGAGGAGAAGAGTGTTCAGACCAAGGGTAAACTACCAGGGGCTACATGATCTGGAGATAGTACAGCGTTACATGGTGGACAGCAACATCTTACAGCAAATAGTGGAGCTGTGCCAGCCATGCCTGAGAACCAGAAATAACAGAGGGGAACCCATCCCAGTGGACACGAAGGTATGTGTAAGCATGCGAATACTAGCCACAGGTACCTTTCAAAGGCCAACTGGAGATATAATGGGGATCTCACAGGCATCAACATCCAGGGTACTACACCAGTTCCTGGATGTCATGTTACCACTTCCCCAAAACTCAGGAGGAGTTGGCCAGCAATATGCGTCACTTCCACCGTGTGGCACACTACCCGGAGGTACTGGGTGCAATAGACTGCATGCACATACAAATCAAGTCACCACCCAGTGAGCATGGTAGGCGCTACATAAACCGTAAGGGATTCCACTCCATCAACTGCCAGGTTGTGTGCAATGCCCAGTGCATTATCATGGATGTGTGTGCTGGCAGCCCTGAAAGCTACCATGACTCCCATATCTGGCATGCCTCACAGCTGTATCAGGTATTTGTCATGGGGGACATCCGACATGGCCACCTTGTGGGGGATGCTGGCTATGCACTGGAGCCGTGGATGATGACTCCCATCAGAAATGCACACACACCCATGCAAGAACACCATAATGAGGCACACACACAAGCCAGAATCATCATAGAGCATGTGTTTGGGATGCTGAAATCACAGTTCCAGTGCTTGGACACATCTGGTGGAGCCTTGCAGTACTCTCCAGGCACATGTGCCCACATTGTCATAGTATGTGCCATGCTACATAATATGATCCTGCGGAAACAGCTGCAGCAGGGACAAAATGGTGAAGGCCCTCATAGCCCACTGCAATTGCCAAGGCCATCACAGGCACAGAGGGATTCAGACCATGAACACACTGTGCCAGCCCCAGTAGGCAGATGGAGGTGTGCCCAATATGCCTATGCCTTGGCAAAGAGGGAACGTATAGCACATACTCTGACAGTGTAGGCCCCTATGGACTGACACACCTCTCCACCTGCACACACAGTAAAATGGATGGCACACAAGCATGACCACCTGTAAATTGTAATGTATAGGTGGCCCACTGTGTGAATCCCACATAGGCAGCCCTCAAACATTGTACACACAACAGCTATAGGAACAAGGAATGTCAACACCTGAACAGTACATGTGCCTATCACCATATGGTGGTGCTGTGTGTATAGGTTCCCAGGTACAACAGTAGGTTCACGGCCAACTGTCAGAGGCCATACACCAAATGGGGCAAACAGTGTCTGCTGTCGCCACAACATCGAGTAACCAACTGTCGTATAGAGGAGCAGAGGCAATCGTGGGAGCACATGTGTGTAAGCACTGTTCTGCACACGCTCAGCACAGAGTCCCTGCTACATTAATGAGAGGCTGCACATAATATAATCATGGATGTTGTGTCAAGGCATGTGGTGTACCCATGACAGGTATTCATCACCCCAGCATGCTCCACCCACGGTCATTTGAAGGTGTAGCACAGTATCGTGTGTGGCTCACTGAGATATACATACCCAATGCCAGAGCACATCCAGTAAACATCACATGGACATACCATTAACTGGACTCATCAATATGTAAACTAACTGAGTTACCCATGTGAGTGCAGTATGGAGTAACAGCCGTAGTATACTCCATGTACAAAATGACATAACACGTGTACAAATCCCAGATGGCCATATGTTAAATGCAGTGACCGTCGTGCATGTTCCCGGTCCCACATCCTGCAAGGGATGTAACGTAATCCCGAAGGCATGAGTAATGCATGTTGGATGCAGGTCAGCAGATCATGTTTAGCACACGTTACCAGGAATATGCATTGCCCACTGCTGGTAAGCGACATTTAAATATGACTATATGGATATGCACGAAACAGGGATAAGCTACACCGAATATCATGCAGATCATGGTCAATGATGTCCAGATCAGGTGAAACCAGCATTATTCACCCCTGTAATAATAGCGCCTGCTCTGAAGGGTAAAACGACCACAGCCAGGTGTAGAACATGCAATCATGTATAGAATCACCTAGCACTATTGCTAGGCAAGATGTACCTATGGTAGGGTTGCCCCCTCTTCAAATGACCAATGTGGGACATAAGTCAGATGTCTGCAGGCCGACACATGCACCCGGCCAGTATGAAATGCAGAATTTCACTGTTTTGCCTAGATAAAAACTCATTCTTGTAATGTTTACTTACTTATTCTGTTTCTAGAACATATAGGTGGTTCAGATACAGAATAACTGTTTTATGCAACTATTACATAAACTATAGGAAATAAGTATGTTCTAAAATCCCAGGACATTTGCCATGTTCACAAATATTTTGCAGGACACAACTGCCCAAAGAGAGACTGTCCCCTTGCAGAGTGGGACAACTGGTAACCCTAACCTATGGCAGGTGTGTAATGTGACAGGTACAGACACAAACGTGCGGAGTCCAGGAAACAGTATACACCAACAAGTACACAATGAAAGGTGTAGCTTGCCTGTCACTTTCCCCGTCAGATACATATATCTATATATCTATATATATATATATATATATATATATATATATATATATATATATATATATATATATATATATATATGTACACATATATACATATATATATAATACAGATAGAAAGGGCGATAGAGTGATATATGTTGATATATACAGAGTCAGTGATATCTGCAAATATATATAGATAGGTCAACGACATTCATAACACCTCGGAGGTACAAATAAATAGGATACCGCCAACTATGGAATGTGTAACATACCGACATGCGTAACCACAAGGCTGAAAGACTGAAAGAACACAGTACCGGAACAGTACAACCGCGAGTAATAGTATGATGATATGAAGGGACATTTAGTTACCGCTGCCGGTGTTGTGGTCCACATAGGTACTGTGTTCAACTGTGTTTGTGAGTGCCGTAGTCTGTGTATGTGTGTGTTGAGGGTGCTGTGTGCATCTCCATGTGACTGTAATGTGTGTGTGTGTCCGCATCATGTGTCTGTTAGTGCCAACTCGGAGGTAGATCATTATGGTAGGTGTGGGTATAGCTAGCCGTAGGCATACGGTTACCACCTGTCCCACATTAGGAGGGACAGCCCCTCCCTGGGCAGGTGTGTCCTGACATAAAACATTACAAAGGGCAAATGTCCGGGATTGTAGGACATTAATATGTCCCATATATAATGTGATAGTTGCATTAAATAGTTATGCCTGTATGTAAGAAACGTAAATGTTACATGCAATATGATAAGTAGCCAAAGTCCCACAATAGGTATGTATTGAGGATAAAAGTATGTGCTAACCTGTGTACTGACTGTGGCTATGTGTTGGCCTGTAAACACCGCTGTGCATCCTGCAAAGTGTCCAACAATGGCCATATGAAAAGGTGGCAACCCATGGCAAAGAGGTTCTGTTACCAACATAACCACAATGACTGCAAATATCTGGGACAGAAATACACGGGATAGCTGTCAGTTAGACATATCCCTTTACATATCGCTGCAATTCCAGAGGTATGGAAGTATCAACCTCACCTGCATACTATATAGAAACCAATTAACAACGGTCCAATGTACAATCCCATAACATAAGTCTACTAACTGATAGCTCTTTAATTAGGGATGGAGCCCACACACATATATATATGGAATATGTAGAAATGCAAGCCCCACAAACCTGTATATACTACGTACACCCACTGACATCCCCCACACTAGAAACTATAGCAATACAGACTGCAATAACAGCACAAACATCCAGTTAGTCAATTATATCTGCAGAACCATCAACATACCTTGTGAGAGATACAATTAAAGGTGCCATGCAAAATTGCAGCCGTTATATAATGGAACAAATGGCGATGTTACAGGTTTTGTTTGCAATAGTCCATTATCAGACATTGGGATGACAGGAACATGTTGAACCACATACTTTAGCTGTCACACACAATCCACTGGGGACATGAATCCAAAGTATAATTGTCTCTATGCATAGCAGTTGCAATTACACATAACAAAACACAATACAGGCCATCTCCCCGAAGGTAGGGCAAATGGGCAACGCCTAAGTGGAGAATTAAATTATACCCCACTGTTGGCACGTAATTAGCGAATGGAGTAGCTGCACAGCTGATACGCAAGTAATTAGTCACTCAGGAACACCAATTGGTGGGAGGAAACCACATGTTACAGGTATTGACATATTTAAGAATGACTTGCTAGACATTCAAACCATATGCTCATACAAACTACCTGTTTAAGCAGTGTGAGAGAGATAGAGATGAAAGTCCATAACAATAACAAGGTATGTAGAACACTTGGTATGTAAGTTTATGTATAGCATGTTTGTTATTAATTATTTACTGTATGTATAGCCTGGTTTGCATTAATTAAAAGTGTCCGCAATGCATAAAGTGAGAAAAGGTATTTATGTAGTGATGTCTTGCTGAGCATACTAACGCATGTAGAAACTGTGCATCCAGCAGTGGGCCACAAGGTACACATCACAGACACCACAAGGGATGCTACATGAGGGCTTTAAACAGAACATTTCCATACAACCCGCCGTCAGTGGTAGGGTATGTCCAACAAGTACATGCCATAGCAGGGGATAGTATATGTTGATATACTGTCACAGTAGGCATGTGTATGGGCATATAATGACAATGACATGTCTAAGGTGGTCCCGCTGTGCAAGTATGCTTTGCATTATGGGATACTATGTGAAATATGTGTAATGTATAGTATTGTAGGTAGATATGTCAGATATTCTACACAGCATAACAGGCATATCATGCATACCAAAGGTATTGTCTATTGGCATGTACAATAACAGGATACATATGGCTTGTAGGCACAGGACATTGCAATAGCATGATAGCTAATCTAAATGGAAGGGCTACCAAGTAGCCATGTACACAGGACATGTAATAGCTTCACAGGTTCATAGTGGGGTACTATGCAGTCTGGCAAGTCTATGTGTAAGCACAACTACAGTGTTCACACCAGTGGCACCTCTCTAGGGTAGTGTCCTGTGAACAGCAGAGCCATGTGTTACCTGCACCTCTGCACAGTACAGCCACTGCAGTGATCCCTGGTGTACATGTGTCTCCCAACCACCAAGGGAGGTATCACATGAATAGTGCTATTGAGTGTCCCTGCATGATGTACATAGGACTCATGTTCCAAAGCAAGGTGAGTGACCGGTTTGGGAATGTAACCCTCAAGCACATCCCACTCATTGTTGCGTGTGTGCACATATCCATGAGCATGTTGCTCACAGTGGCTTTTGCTTATGTCGTGTATGTGGAGTATATCTATTAATATTGTTGTGGACATGGGCCCTGTCTGTTCAGCAGAGGTCACCCCTGAGTATGTAGTATGCAAATGTGTACAAACGTGGTGTCCGTAGTTCAGCCGCATACTTTAACTGTCAGAGCTCAATAAACGTCATGGCGTGTTAATGGTGTGGTATGTAAAGCTGTAGCTGTTGTGTAAGGTACACACTAAATAGGGTGGTGTACCCTTGAATGTGTGTAGACGTCTTGAGTTCAGAGGTACAATGGGTGCCTATGTACCAGCTACACACCCAGTACAGATAAGTGCGGCCACGAAGAAGGATATCCACACCACAGTGACAATACGGTAACCACAGGAGTGGGTGCGACATACGTGTGTACTACAAACATGTACAATGTGACATGTATGTAAGGGACTACCACCTATGTGATAGTCAGTGGGTGAATGGTGTAATGCAAAGGTGATGTTCATGCACCTTGTGTCATGCAGCTTGAGGCCATGATATTCATATCAGGTATCTGTCACAGTGACACCCATATGGATGGAGTCAGTATCAGCTGGTTGATCAATCATGGTGCTTTGTATGCAGGGGTTTGTAAAGCTAGGCAGGGAAAGTCCCTCTGTGCTAGTCTGTACCTCAGGGAAGCATATACTGAACATGAGGGGCCCTATGACTGAGGACTGTGGTATGGCAAATGTAACTGAAATGCAGTAGGTACTATGGTATGCTACCCTCATTGTGTGTGTCCTGTCCATGAGCCATGTTGCATAATATCCTGAGACACAGGGTACGATGTGCAGGTGGATGTGTATGTTGTCAATACCAAAATGGAGAACAGTGCTGAAAGGCAATGAGAGGACAATGTAGGATGTGTGGACTCCCATACCATCATCAACTACCCTGGTAACTGTATGAAAGGAGTCCACCAGGTGTAGGGGCCATGCTCTGGCCCTAACAAGTCCAACCTGGGTGGCATCAAAGGACGGGAGCCCAACAATGTCTCTGTGAATGACGTCCTTGATGATGTGCCCCATAGCCGTGCAGAACAGTCCAGTCAGGTGTGTAGTACTATAGTCCCACTCGTGTGTTGTGGTGCCATCTGTGTGGAGTGTGATAAATGTTGCTGTGTGCCATTCAGGGGCCACAATGTCTGATACAAGGCTATTACTGAATATGGTGGCCTAGTGGGGAGACATGTCATCCAGAGGTTTGTGGACATCACAGCCTGGGACTTTGGAAGGTGACATGGGGCCAGTGTCCCAGGACATATAGAGTGCAGGTTAGTACTGTGTAGGTGTGACCGCAGGGACACCGCAATGTTCCTGCATGGATTGTGGCCCTGTAGTGAGTGAGAGGGTGTAATGTTAGCACTGAATCCATCCGCCAGCATGTTGCCAACATCACCTGGGTCTGTAATGTTCCTGAGTGACTGTTGTATGTGAGAGCAGATGTGGGTGTTGCCAACGACTACTGACATACCACCATAATGCCTTGTGGTACACCCTGGAAAGTGTTGCAGTAATGTTTACGTAGCTAGTCTTGGAGTATGTGATGAGGGATCCTGTGGCCCTACCGAGGCTGACCAGTGAGCTACCCCACCCATGGGATTGTACACCACTGTGCAACAGCCTCCACCTGTTGTTGTACATTATGTCCATGGAATTTGACCACCAGAGTGGCATCTGTTATCTGGTGTGTACCATCATGGCTCTGTGTAGAATAGCATGATCCATGCAGTCGTGTACATGCTAATGAAGTGCACTGGGGGATGTTTCAGCATTTGTAAGTGTATTGTCCATCTGCACGGGTGTCCTGACGTTAACAACCGCTGTCATAAGACATCTGTAGTAGGTGTTGTAGTACTCATGTACTGTGTATGCCGTGAAGGGTGTGGTGCTGGGATGTGGCTAACAAGGTTGATTAGCATATGTTTGGAATCCACCAATGAGGGGATAACTCCAGGTGTGGAACACCAGTCACATGTTGGTAGTGTTCATGCCAAGGTTAATGTTGGTCTTGGAGGTGGTGTGTATGGGTTGATCCAGCCAAGTGGAGGTTATGACTCATGGATGTGTCGGTACATGAGTGGCTATCCCAGTTAAGTGTGTGGTAGTGTCAGTCACACATCAGTAGTAGCTGTCTGAGCCCTACTGTCCAGTACAGCAACAAATGAGGTCTGGTAACCATGGGGTATGTTGTTGAATATGTAGCTTGTTACAATGTGTATAGCAGTTCCGGACACAGTTAGTTGCATGTGGAGCACCTCTGATGCATTGTGCTAAATAACTAGCCAGGATGTGTGTACAACATAGTGGGATATGGGAACACCCAGCTGTGGGTGTGCCGGTCCAGGTATGTGCCTGAAAGGTATGGTCTGTCTATAACTTGTCATTGCAGGTGTGCCCTGCAGAGCCTAGAGGCAGGTCAGAGTCACTGCAGAGATATTGGAGTGGTGCATTATAGGGTGTGCCTTGCCTGCGTGCGTCACAGAGGAAGATGCAAGCAATGTGTCACATGACCCCATGTCCTGCTTGCCAGTTCCCATTCTGCTAGTGACTGTTATTGGAAACTGTGCAAGACAGGCAGTATAGAAGCAGCAAGAGCCTTACATGTGATCTGTACTCCCAGGGCTGACAGGTGCAGGTCATCTGTGCCAAAGCATTGTGTTTGACCAGGTCAGTCAAAGCAGACAGATACCAGATGCCTGTGGAATGACAGCAGAAGCATAGGCAACTGTTGAAGTGACACAGTCAGTAGTTGTACAGTGGTATCGAGTCCGGATGAATGCATAATGCTCCCCAGGACTAGGCCCACACCTTCAGGGCTACAACACTGGTGAGCTATTGCATGTCCCTGCACATGTAGTCTGTGAAGTGGCATCTCAGGGCAGTCACACTAACATGGAGAATGACAGTCACATCATACCTAGTGAGGTGTGGCATGGGTGCATAGGTTATGTTGCAGAACCAGTTACCTGACAGCAAGATGTAAGCGACTATCGCCTTGTGTAGCCTGCTGTGTGGAGCTGCAGTGTGACCACCTACAGACTCACCTATGACTGCTGTGATGTGTATGTTATAACACCCTATTGGCTGTATGTGATGGGCACACATGAGTCTGTGGGCTATAAGTTGGTGATGTTGTGTTCCATGATGGGGGCTGCCTCTGGTGCCTACACAGAGTATGGAGAGGTACTGCACAAATTGTCCTCGTATGTGTGGCCTGTGGTGGAGATCATGTGAGACTATGTGATGAGTGGGGTGTGTTGCGAATGTTACACATCCCCACATGACTGTCAGGTGCAGCCAGGGTTGGTGACAGCATTACCCCCAGCAGGGCTGCATAAGTGCATCCCCCACAGGCTGTAGTGTCATATGTTGGGAGGTGAGCATTGAATGTGTACATGAGACAATTGCTCTATTGCCACATGTACAACATATCTATCATATAGACAGGCAATTGCACTGGTACGTGACAGTCGGACATGCCTGTATATACAACCATGTCTCACAGGATATGTGCATTACATGTGCACAACAGCTGTTGTACCATAAGCAAGCTGGAAAGTTTAGGACAGCCAGTGTACCTGTGAGAAATGGTGTGGAATGGGTGCTATATCAATCAGTAGCTCATGACATGCTCAAGTTCTGAACAAGTGCCTAGCATGACCATACAATACAGACAGGGTGTTGGATAATATCAACCCACAAGTGGTGATGACAGTCATAATAGGTGGCACCTGCTGAGTATGGTGTGCATGTCCATGAACCATTATCACTGTAGATGTTAGCAGTACAGATGTACAAGACAGTACGGATGTTTGATTACAAATAACTTTGTATGTCACAGGAGTGTTCTACCAGTGCCTGTTGACAGACTCACAACTATAAAAGGTGCCAGAGTGACATGTGCATATCACACTACTGCCAGCTACAGTAGAACAGGGTTAATGTGTTGTACTCCACCCTCATTGTAGCCCATACCCTACAGACAAATGTTAGGCATCTGTGTATGTAAGGATGTGAATGGCCATGGCCTATGAGGAATAGCTGTGTCAGTGTTGTGAACAACATACAGAATGGGCTGTGTGGGTGAAGTGTGTGACACGTGCACATTCTGATGGATGATATCAGCATTGTCACCGCTAGGTGAACATCCCTATACCCATTAACTACCACCTAGGCTGTGGTCAACATTATGGACACTGTGTAAGGGATGGTGCTGTGCAGTACACCTCCCTGCCTTGGTGACATCTCCAGGCCCCTTGGGTAGTCATACGAGATACCCATGTCATGACAGAGTGCCATCCATGAGCATGGAGATCATTGGACAAGCATATACAGCACTGGGGTGACTGATATTGGATTCCATATCACTTTTAAGGGGTAATGGCCATGCATGGATAGGCGATACCAGCCTTCACAATCCTCACCGCCACTACGCAGCATGCTGTCTACCTTGCATAAAGACATTTGCTACACCATGAGGATGGACATGCTACATGTCCATATCCTGATCTGTAAGACATACTTCTTGGACAGCCACCATCCTAATACTAGGATCACCACATGCTGGACAGATCCCTGTGCCATACATGTGACATACTCCCACCAAACCATGCAACCCTGTCCATCAAAGCTGCACATGTCATCCCAGTCATACATGGTGTGATGGCCGCATGGTAGATGTAGTATCAACTGTCCGGATCAGTAATGTGGCACTGATGCACCTCGCGGTGGCATACTGGTGGTCTGTTACAGCTGGAAAACCTTGCCCGTACATGCTATGGTTGATAACCATCCTTGTGAATGACGTCCGACTAGCTATTGTCCCATGTCTATCACATGTGCAACACAGGTGATCCGTGGCAGGATGTTGAACAGCTGTACAGTGCTGTGTAGATGTATATGGCAAAACACATACATGTACAGGTGTCCATGCGTATGTGCGCATTGTCACTGCTCAAGTCCATTAAGGCTGTGTCTGTGTTGATATGTGACATATACACAGCATCAAGGTCAACAGCAGTACCGTGGACACATCCAGGCATGTGCAGATATGTAAGAACACCAGTGCAGGCAAATAGACATGCCCACATCAAGACAGCATTCACATGGAGTATGAACACTGTAATGAGGTGACACACATATATGGTGATGATATCCAATGCATAACGGGTGTTACATGTGTGTGACACAAACACGTCAGTCGTGTCAGTGTCATGATGATTTGCAAAGATTACTGTGCAGATGTACTAGATGTCATAGAAATGTATGTGCAGCAGTATCTCTGTACATCTCTGAAACTGTGACCTATCACCATCATTATGTTTTACAGATAATGCCTCGTACACTCCTTCCAGCATACAGCCGCCAGGAGGATGATGTCCTCATCCCGTACCTCCATGAGAACTATGAGGTGTTGTTCAGCCATGTGCCACAGCAAGCCCAGCAGCGGGACGACCTGTGGCAGGATCTATGCAGGAGGGTGAACGATGTGGGTGTCCATAACCGCACCTACCAGCAGGTGTGCAGACACTGCACGGACTTGATATGACATGCAAAACAGTGTGCCACTGCAATCACCAGGGAACAAGGTAGAACAGGTGGTGGGCCACCAACCCAGCCCCCACTCACACACACCAAGGAGCTACTGGCCAGTCTGGGGACACCCTCAGAACAGCATCCACACACACTAGCTGCCATCGTGGAGGTGGGTGTCTCCCAACCAATGAGCCTGGAGTTGCCTGATAAGTCAGTACTGCACATATGGCAATTATATCCCATTTAATTGCATGTGTCACTGTACATTATGTAAAGTAACAACATATGCAAGGTATGTGGACACACATGCTGCATACTACAGTATGCTACCCTGTGTATGCACACATGTGCATACTATATGCTATTATACAGGCAAATGTGTTAACATGCACAGTGCACCCTGTGGCTGTCAGACAGTCAGGGATAATGTTCATACTGCTGTGTCACCCCTATACAGGTACCTCTGGCGTGCCACACAGACATGAGTCCGTTGCAGGTGAGACTGTCATCAGTATCAGGCATGTTAAAGCATAAATCTATTTGCCATGTGGCCAGTTAACAGTTGCACACTTGATGTTTGTTCCAGTCATGATATACAGGTCACATGACCCATCATTCACACAGGCCACCCATGCGCAATATATACAAACAAAATGATACACCGACTTGAAACCACAGTAGTTGTCATTGCTACATGTGTGGTCAGCTGTGCATACAACAGTGGAGGTGTTCTACAATGGAGGCATATGTAGTATGCAGTGGAACAGCATGTGTGGCACACAAACAGTACCACACAGTGAGCTGTGATATGGGCAGCCCACAGGTGTCACCATTGTGTTATATGCCCCTGCATTGGGTGCACACATTGTGATGTGCCATCTGACATGTCGCAGACGTGTAGTGTTCTGGCTGCAATATTGTCACACTATCCCATGACCCTTACCCCACATACCAAACATACAACCCGTTGTCTGCATAGCCCTGTGGATGGTGACATATCTGACATCTATGGGTGTATGTCATATGGGACACCACAGACATATGAGATGGCCATCACACACATTTGGTCAACACATGTGCACACATGGCCATGGGGGATGGCCAGAGACACATAGCCACACAGTAGATGTGATGTGTAGACACCCTGTTGCACATTATCCACACATGGTCCAATTATAGCCTTAGTTGACTGATTATACAGTTGATGTGGTACACTGGACATCCTAAAAGCCTGTGTACAGCTAGTAGAGGTGTCACTGATGTCTACCATATAAGATCTGTTGAACATCATGACTGTGTCATAGCATGACAGTAGTCACCTGTACAGCTTCCACAGACATTGACACCACATCAGGCCACAGATACTGTACATTTCCCTTGCTGCTGTAGGACATCACCGTTAGCTGTGCACCTCGTGTGTGGGGTACATCAATGTCATGTGGGAAATGGTGAATTGACATGTCCACTATGTGTGGACATGGTTGCCAGGCAGCTAAGACCCTGTAGTTGTTGTGCAGGGGTGTCATCTGTAGGTCCTCCATTGACCTGTCACTTGACACAGCATGGATTGGTATGTATACACCTCAGCATCGTGGGTCACAATCCACAGTTATGTCATGGGTATGCATGCAGTTATGACTATGCAATGTGTACATATTATGCATTGTACAGCAATATAGATGCCTCATGATGCCATGCAATGGCACAGTGTCTGTACTTCACACTGTATAGCAATGTAGATGGCTCACACTACCCTTCCATGCTCATGCACATTTGCAATGTGATGCCCATTACAATGCTGTACATGTGTCAGGACACCATTGTGTCAGACATGTATGCATGTTAATGCACACATCAGCAGATTACATGTCAAGGTTACGTCAGGCATGTGTACTGTTATCCTGTTCTGGTCCACATGGTGTATCATGGGGATGCATGCATACTACCATGATTGTGTGAACTGCATGGCTGCTAATATGAGACCTGCTTGCTGTTGTGTGCACCCCAGGGAGGTATGCTTACTAACACTATTAATGTCTGAGCTGCATGCCCTCTGCCGTATCACAAGCATGCTGCATGCCATCTGTCAAATCACATGCATGGTGTGTCTGTGTGTGTGTGTGTGTGTGTGTGTGTGTGTGTGTGTGTGTGTGTGTGTGTGTGTGTGTGTGTGTGTGTGTGTGTCTGTGTGTGTCTGTGTGTGTGTGTGTGTGTCTGTGTGTGTGTGTGTGTGTGTCTGTGTGTCTGTGTGTCTATTGTAATTTAGAGTCTTTCTTTGCATTCACAGGTGATGTAGGTGCGTTACCCTTCTGCGGTCCATCTGATGTTAGTGTCCCCACAGATACTAGCAGTGATGAACATATGCATGAGGTACAGGCAGGGTTGTCAGGGGCTGAATCTGTGCCAATGGTTGCCATCCCAGCTATGCCCCCCTCTTCCCCACACACAGTTCTGCTGCCAACACATACCGCATCACCAGTGGCCATAGAGGAAGGACAGTCAGTGTCTGTTAGCGTGGAACAGGAACATGTGGTGGCTACAGAAGGTGTGTCTACACACCATGGTGTCAGTGTAATGACTGCAGATGTGCCACACAGGCATGTTGCCGGTGCTGCTCGTAGGAGGACCTCTGGCAGACATGCACCTGCAGGACAGAGCGCAGCAGCTGGTATCACCAGACACATGTTCCAGACTGTAATGTTGGCACAGGCACATGCTGAATGGCAGAACAGAGAAGGGCAGAGGCTGCAGAGGACTGCTATCCGTACCCTAAATGACAACATCCAGGCATTGGCAAATGCTCAACAGCAGATTGCTGATGTTCTGGACAGGCGATTGGGTGACATGGTCAGAATCCTTGACCGTGGTATGGCAATCCACAAGCTTGAGCTGTCTGTGCTGGAACATCTGGTAGGAGTGAGGCATAGGCCACATGGACGTAGGCCAGCTACACCACCTAGTGCAGGTCAACGTGAGCATGCCACCTCACATGCCCGCTCCCATAGTGCTGGTAGCAGTAGCAGTGCAGCTGGTGCTGCGCTGTCCACACCAGGACACAGCAGGCCATGTGGACGTGGCCCTGGACATTCCCAGCAGGAACACAGTTCCAGTGGACATGTGTTGTTGGACAGTAGCCAAGCTGTACCTCCACCTGGTAGTGCCCATGCAACCCCTGGCAGGCACAGGTCACGTGGACGTGGCTGGACACAGTGAGCTGTACAACCTGGTCTGTACAATCTGGAGCTGTCAATAATACCCCGTGTAGGCCTCACAAAAGGCAGAACTGTGTGCACACATAAGCACACACAGCAAAGACATCTGTAGGGCACCACAACACCCACATGCATACTGAACAGACATATCCAATCATATCACTGGCCCTTACCCACACACAAGATGTCATCCATTGGTGCAGCCTATGCCCCTGGCAAACATTATCACCCTGTGCATATGATGAAGCCTGTGCCACATCCCTGTCATCCACACCATTGGTGCAGGGACATGCTCAAATGGTCTGATGCACAGGGTGAACAGAATAGTGAGAAGTGTACATTACATTAGTTGTGTAAGAATAGTGAAGAAAAGTGTATATTACATTAGTTGTGTGTGAATAGTGAGAAACGTGTATATTACATTAGTTGTGTACTGTTGACACAAACCAGACATACCATGTAGTACAGGTTTAGCATGCATTGTTATATGTTCACAGTATGTGTCTTGGTAACAACAGTAACAGCATGTTGGTAATGATGCCCTGGTTCCCTCCTTATGGTCTACTTGCATATGCCTACAGGTAGCACTGTTTGCAGTCTCCCATGTGTAACTGTGGAGTACTCACAGGCACCTATGGCAATATCAGCATGCTATACGTAGCCTTAGCCTGACTGTTGGAAAGTCTAACATAACACAGATGTCCACACATATACTGATCCAAAAGCATGTGGGCAGTTTAATAGGCTACAGTGGCTAGAGACGTGACATCCATACCAGGTCACATCACAGGTATGTTGACATGGTGCAGGGCTTGTACACAGCGGTCTGGCCAATGATAATGTTAGAGGCCACTTGATAGCATGAGGCCTCACTGTGTAGCAGTAATACCCTGTCACATTACAGGAACATGCTCACACTCACGGGGTCAACAACACTATAATGCACACCCATAGTGTTGAGGTGAGGACCCTTGCCTATGTGGTCATCACTGTCACAGTACTGTAAACCCACATGATGCGACACAGAGAAAGAACATGTACAGGTAGCCAGTGTGCCTGAGACCAATGGCATCAACAGGGTAGTGGACTGCATCACCATGAGGGGTTAGGGATCCTGTGTGTTCTGTATGGTAGCATACACCCTCACTCCATGCACCAGACAGCCATACATTCCTACATACACACACACACACACACACACACTGTGGAGACCACAAATGTCATACACATATGGATAGCTGATGTGTGTGATACACACACCACACCTGCCTATGTCATGCTTTCCACATTGCAGTATGTACAGATCTCTACAACAGTGTACAGGGGTGTGTAACAATTGGGATGTATTCCCCACCATATGTGGCATATATGGTCACACAAGCAAACACACATGGCAGTACTGTGAATGATACACCTGCTATATGATGATACGTCTGACAGACATGCAGCAGTATTGGCCGCATTATGTGTACCAACGCTACCTTCGGCAATTGTGCTGCTATATGCACATGGGAGGATGTAAGTGTTACAGGTGTCAAGTGCTGTACTGTCGGTGACACCTGACCGCTGTGTAGGTTTTATGTCTCCACCGTCAAGTAACGGTACACATGTAATGATAGGATGGCATGTGACACACCAGTGAGCCATCCCCGGCAAACATCCCTCTACACAGGTGGATCACCACTTTATGTACACACATCCATCCATACCTGCTGTACATCCTACTGTACTGTCAGTATGTCACCATATACAGGTGTCAATGATGGGGCTGCATTGCAACTGCATGTTGTAGTTAATCACAGATTAGTTACTTACATCAGCTAATGCACATGCATGGTAGCTGCATGCACACTACAGATTGTACATGTGTGTTGGTCCTACATGCCTGTCATGTAGCCATGTTTGTATGCATTGCAATTGGTGGACATGTGTGTTGACATACATAACACATGGACTGTTGTATGATATGATGGGTGTCATGGGTAACTAGTACAGAGGGAATGTGTCCTCGGTCAACATTGCTGCCTCATGTACTGTTAGCATTCAACAGCCATAGACCCACCTTCCATTTGCGTGCGTATGATTGCTGTAGCCACTTGCCTGCACGGAGGACAGCAAAAGCTATGCTA
Source organism: Protopterus annectens (assembly GCF_019279795.1). Classification (NCBI taxonomy): domain Eukaryota; kingdom Metazoa; phylum Chordata; order Ceratodontiformes; family Protopteridae; genus Protopterus; species Protopterus annectens. The sequence continues at coordinate 373,392,104 of NC_056733.1, forward strand.
TGTACATATGTGTCGTGTGTGTGGTCCATGCACATATCTACTGCAATTGCATGTATGACATAGCCTAACATGTGTGTTCGTTGGTGTACAGCGACAGTCATCTGTCACAGCTGTGTAAGACCCAGGGCCCCTGGTATGTGTAGAGCTGACCTGGTTATGTACAGTGGTATAATTGCAATGCATAACACATGATGGAATCCTGTCGGTACATGTGTAGTCTGCACAGTTGCTGTAGACCTATGTACAGTGCACTGGTCATGAGTCACACGGTGTTGTGTTAATGTATGGCTGTGTATTGCTAGTCCAATGACATGGTGATGTCGGAGGGCTACATTGTAGATTGTGGTGTGTACCTCTGTGATATGCACCTGAGACATCTGTGATAGCTTCTGAGTGTGTACTGGTCAATACATGTGAGTGGCCTTCATGTACGTGGGGACAGTAATACCATACTGTGCCCTTCCATGTTTAGAATCTGTGTGCATGCAAGACGGCCCTTTGCAACTGCTAAGTGTGTGAGCATGCCCAGTACGCCATAGTGTAGATGGACACACAGTACATTCCAAACTGCACCCTTCCGTGTTTAGAATCCGTGTGCATGCAAGACAGCCCTTTGAAACTGCTAAGTGTGTGAGCATGCCCAATACACCATTGTGTAGATGGATACACAGTACATTCCAAACTGCACCCTTCCGTGTTTAGAATCCGTGTGCATGCATGCAAGACAGCCCTTTGCAACTGCTAAGTGTGTGAGCATGCCCAGTACGCCATTGTGTAGATGGACACACAGTACATTCCAAACTGCTCCCTTCCATGTTTAGAATCCGTGTGCATGCACGCAAGATGGCCCTTTGCAACGGCTAAGTGTGTGAGCATGCCCTGTACGCCGTTGTGTAGATGGACACACAGTACATTCCAAACTGTGCCCTTCCGTGTTTAGAATCCGTGTGCATGCACGCAAGATGGCCCTTTGCAACTGCTAAGTGTGTGAGCATGCCCAGTACGCCGTTGTGTAGATGGACACACAGTACATTCCAAACTGCTCCCTTCCATGTTTAGAATCCGTGTGCATGCATGCAAGATGGCCCTTTGCAACGGCTAAGTGTGTGAGCATGCCCAGTATGCCATTGTGTAGATGGACACACAGTACATTCCAAACTGTGCCCTTCCGTGTTTAGAATCCGTGTGCATGCAAGACGGCCCTTGCAACTGCTATGTGTGAGCATGCCCATGCGCCATTGTGTAGATGGACACACAGTACTTTCCAAACAGGCGTGTGATACTAAGCGTGGGCATGGCCATTGACATCCTGTATAGCGATGGTGGTCATCCAGGCAACAGGTGTCCATTTTCAATGTCACAATGGATGCCTACATTGAACACACTGGTTGCTGTCTTAAAGGGTGTACTGTCTGTGGTGCATCCCGTATCTATGTAGTGTTGTTGTAGTGCTCCGTAGATATTTGGTTGCCCCGATCACACCACTGCCATGTGTTTGTCTACGTCTACCTTGGGACAGTAGTATGCTTTCAGACTGTGCACTCTCTATACATTCCCTATCAGCGTCCTTGCCTTTGCAGATGATGTCACCCACCTAGAAGTATGCCTCTGGGAGTGCTGTGTTCAGTAATCTCGGTAGTGCGTTCTGTAAATGCGTCATGCTGTAGTGTGTTAGGGTAGTTAGGTGTATGTTTGACTCCCAGCCCTGCCAAGTGTGTGTGTGTGTGTGTGTGTGTGTGTGTGTGTGTGTGTGTGTGTGTGTGTGTGTGTGTGTCTGTGTGTATGTCTGTGTGTGTGTGTGTCTGTGTGTGTGTGTCTGTGTGTGTCTGTGTGTGTGTGTCTGAGTGTGTGTGTCTGTGTGTGTCTGTGTGTCTATTGTAATTTAGAGTCTTTCTTTGCATTCACAGGTGATGTAGGTGCATTACCCTTCTGCGGTCCATCTGATGTTAGTGTCCCCACAGATACTAACAGTGATGAACATATGCATGAGGTACAGGCAGGGTTGTCAGGGGCTGAATCTGTGCCAATGGTTGCCATCCCAGCTATGCCCCCCTCTTCCCCACACACAGTTCTGCTGCCAACACATACCGCATCACCAGTGGCCATAGAGAAAGGACAGTCAGTGTCTGTTAGCGTGGAACAGGAATGTGTGGTGGCTACAGAAGGTGTGTCTACACACCATGGTGTCAGTGTAATGACTGCAGATGTGCCACACAGGCATGTTGCCGGTGCTGCTCGTAGGAGGACCTCTGGCAGACATGCACCTGCAGGACAGAGTGCAGCAGCTGGTATCACCAGACACATGTTCCAGACTGTAATGGTGGCACAAGCACATGCTGAATGGCAGAACAGAGAAGGGCAGAGGCTGCAGAGGGCTGCTATCCGTACCCTAAATGACAACATCCAGGCATTGGCAAATGCTCAACAGCAGATTGCTGATGTTCTGGACAGGCGATTGGGTGACATGGTCGGAATCCTTGACAGTGGTATGGCAATCCACAAGCTTGAGCTGTCTGTGCTGGAACATCTGGTAGGAGTGAGGCATAGGCCACATGGACGTAGGCCAGCTACACCACCTAGTGCAGGTCAACGTGAGCATGCCACCTCACATGCCCGCTCCCATAGTGCTGGTAGCAGTAGCAGTGCAGCTGGTGCTGCGCTGTCCACACCAGGACACAGCAAGCCATGTGGACGTGGCCCTGGACATTCCCAGCAGGAACACAGTTCCAGTGGACATGTGTTGTTGGACAGTAGCCAAGCTGTACCTCCACCTGGTAGTGCCCATGCAACCCCTGGCAGGCACAGGTCACGTGGACGTGGCTGGACACAGTGAGCTGTACAACCTGGTCTGTACAATCTGGAGCTGTCAATAATACCCCGTGTAGGCCTCACAAAAGGCAGAACTGTGTGCACACATACACACACACAGCAAAGACATCTGTAGGGCACCACAACACCCACATGCATACTGAACAGACATGTCCAATCATATCACTGGCCCTTACCCACACAAGATGTCATCCATTGGTGCAGCCTATGCCCCTGGCAAACATTATCACCCTGTGCATATGATGAAGCCTGTGCCACATCCCTGTCATCCACACCATTGGTGCAGGGACATGCTCAAATGGTCTGATGCACAGGGTGAACAGAATAGTGAGAAGTGTACATTACATTAGTTGTGTAAGAATAGTGAGAGAAGTGTATATTACATTAGTTGTGAGTGAATAGTGAGAGACGTGTATATTACATTAGTTGTGTACTGTTGACACGAACCAGACATACCATGTAGTACAGGTTTAGCATGCATTGTTATATGTTCACAGTATGTGTCTTGGTAACAACAGTAACAGCATGTTGGTAATGATGCCCTGGTTCCCTCCTTATGGTCTACTTGCATATGCCTACAGGTAGCACTGTTTGCAGTCTCCCATGTGTAACTGTGGAGTACTCACAGGCACCTATGGCAATATCAGCATGCTATACGTAGCCTCAGCCTGACTGTTGGAAAGTCTAACATAACACAGATGTCCACACATATACTGATCCAAAAGCATGTGGGCAGTTTAATAGGCTACAGTGGCTAGAGACGTGACATCCATACCAGGTCACATCACAGGTATGTTGACATGGTGCAGGGGTTGTACACAGCAGTCTGGCCAATGATAATGTTAGAGGCCACTTGATAGCATGAGGCCTCACTGTGTAGCAGTAATACCCTGTCACATTACAGGAACATGCTCACACTCACGGGGTCAACAATACTATAATGCACACCTCATAGTGTTGAGGTGAGGACCCTTGCCTATGTGGTCATCACTGTCACAGTACTGTGAACCCACATGATGCGACACAGAGAAAGAACATGTACAGGTAGCCAGTGTGCCTGAGACCAATGGCATCAACAGGGTAGTGGACTGCATCACCATGAGGGGTTAGGGATCCTGTGTGTTCTGTATGGTAGCATACACCCTCACTCCATGCACCAGACAGCCATACATACCTACATACACACACACACACACTGTGGAGACCACAAATGTCATACACATATGGATAGCTGATGTGTGTGATACACACACCACACCTGCCTATGTCATGCTTTCCACATTGCAGTATGTACAGATCTCTACAACAGTGTACAGGGTGTAACAATTGGGATGTATTCCCCACCATATGTGGCATATATGGTCACACAAGCAAACACACATGGCAGTACTGTGAATGATACACCTGCTATATGATGATACGTCTGACAGACATGCAGCAGTATTGGCCGCATTATGTGTACCAACGCTACCTTCGGCAATTGTGCTGCTATATGCACATGGGAGGATGTAAGTGTTACAGGTGTCAAGTGATGTACTGTCGGTGACACCTGACCGCTGTGTAGGTTTTATGTCTCCACCGTCAAGTAACGGTACACATGTAATGATAGGATGGCATGTGACACACCAGTGAGCCATCCCCGGCAAACATCCCTCTACACAGGTGGATCACCACTTTATGTACACACATCCATCCACACCTGCTGTACATCCTACTGTACTGTCAGTATGTCACCATATACAGGTGTCAATGATGGGGCTGCATTGCAGCTGCATGTTGTAGTTAGGCACAGATTAGTTACTTACATCAGCTAATGCACATGCATGGTAGCTGCATGCACACTACAGATTGTACATCTGTGTTGGTCCTACATGCCTGTCATGTAGCCATGTTTGTATGCATTGCAATTGGTGGACATGTGTGTTGACATACATAACACATGGACTGTTGTATGATATGATGGGTGTCATGGGTAACTAGTACAGAGGGAATGTGTCCCCGGTCAACATTGCTGCCTCATGTACTGTTAGCATTCAACAGCCATAGACCCACCTTCCATTTGCGTGCGTATGATTGCTGTAGCCACTTGCCTGCACGGAGGACAGCAAAAGCTATGCTATGTACATATGTGTCGTGTGTGTGGTCCATGCACATATCCACTGCAATTGCATGTATGACATAGCCTAACATGTGTGTTCATTGGTGTACAGCGACAGTCATCTGTCACAGCTGTGTAAGACCCAGGGCTCCTGGTATGTGTAGAGCTGACCTGGTTATGTACAGTGGTATAATTGCAATGCATAACACATGATGGAATCCTGTCGGTACATGTGTAGTCTGCACAGTTGCTGTAGACCTATGTACAGTGTACTGGTCATGAGTCACACGGTGTTGTGTTAATGTATGGCTGTGTATTGCTAGTCCAATGACATGGTGATGTCGGAGGGCTACATTGTAGATTGTGGTGTGTACCTCTGTGATATGCACCTGAGACATCTGTGATAGCTTCTGAGTGTGTACTGGTCAATACATGTGAGTGGCCTTCATGTACGTGGGGACAGTAATACCATACTGTGCCCTTCCATGTTTAGAATCTGTGTGCATGCAAGAAGGCCCTTTGCAACTGCTAAGTGTGTGAGCATGCCCAGTACGCCATTGTGTAGATGGACACACAGTACATTCCAAACTGCACCCTTCCGTGTTTAGAATCCGTGTGCATGCAAGACAGCCCTTAGAAACTGCTAAGTGTGTGAGCATGCCCAATACACCATTGTGTAGATGGATACACAGTACATTCCAAACTGCACCCTTCCGTGTTTAGAATCTGTGTGCATGCATGCAAGACAGCCCTTTGCAACTGCTAAGTGTGTGAGCATGCCCAGTACGCCATTGTGTAGATGGACACACAGTACATTCCAAACTGCTCCCTTCCATGTTTAGAATCTGTGTGCATGCACGCAAGATGGCCCTTTGCAATGGCTAAGTGTGTGAGCATGCCCAGTACGCCGTTGTGTAGATGGACACACAGTACATTCCAAACTGTGCCCTTCCGTGTTTAGAATCCGTGTGCATGCACGCAAGATGGCCCTTTGCAACTGCTAAGTGTGTGAGCATGCCCAGTACGCCGTTGTGTAGATGGACACACAGTACATTCCAAACTGCTCCCTTCCATGTTTAGAATCCGTGTGCATGCATGCAAGATGGCCCTTTGCAACGGCTAAGTGTGTGAGCATGCCCAGTATGCCGTTGTGTAGATGGACACACAGTACATTCCAAACTGTGCCCTTCCGTGTTTAGAATCCGTGTGCATGCACGCAAGACGGCCCTTTGCAACTGCTAAGTGTGTGAGCATGCCCAGTACGCCATTGTGTAGATGGACACACAGTACTTTCCAAACAGACGTGTGATACTAAGCGTGTGGGCATGGCCATTGACATCCTGTATAGCGATGGTGGTCATCCAGGCAACAGGTGTCCATTTTCAATGTCACAATGGATGCCTACATTGAACACACTGGTTGCTGTCTTAAAGGGTGTACTGTCTGTGGTGCATCCCATATCTATGTAGTGTTGTTGTAGTGCTCCGTAGATATTTGGTTGCCCCGATCACACCACTGCCGTGTGTTTGTCTACGTCTACCTTGGGACAGTAGTATGCTTTCAGACTGTGCACTCTCTATACATTCCCTATCGGCGTCCTTGCCTTTGCAGATGATGTCACCCACCTAGAAGTATGCCTCTGGGAGTGCTGTGTTCAGTAATCTCGGTAGTGCGTTCTGTAAATGCGTCATGCTGTAGTGTGTTAGGGTAGTTAGGTGTATGTTTGACTCCCAGCCCTGCCAAGTGTGTGTGTGTGTGTGTGTGTGTGTGTGTGTGTGTGTGTGTGTGTGTGTGTGTGTGTGTGTGTGTGTCTGCATGCTCCCATCCACCTGGGGACTCAGTCTTGCTTTTAGATGCCGCACACCACAGCAGTTTGCTACCAACGTCTTTGCTTTTGCGGATGATGTCACCCACCTAGAAGTATGCCTCTGGGAGTGCTGTGTTCAGTAATCTCGGTAGCGCATTCTGTAAATGCATCATGCTGTAGTGTGTTAGGTTAGTTAGGTGTATGTTCGACTCCCAGCCCTGCCAAGTGTGTGTGTGTGTGTGTGTGTGTGTGTGTGTGTGTGTGTGTGTATATGTGTGTGTGTATGTTTGCGTGCATGCTCCCATCCGCCTGGGGATTCAGTCTTGCTTTTAGACGCTGCACACCACAGCAGTTTGCTACCGATGTCTTTGCCTTTGCAGATGATGTCACCCACCTAGAAATATGCCTCTGGGAGTGCTGTGTTCAGTAATCTCGGTAGCGTGTTCTGTAAATGCGTCATGCTGTAGTGTGTTATTGTAGTTAGGTGTATGTTCGACTCCCAGCCCTGCCAAGTGTGCATGTGTGTGTGTGTGTGTGTGTGTTTGTGTGTGTGTGTGTGTGTGTGTGTGTGTGTGTGTATGTGTTTGCGCGCATGCACCCGTCCGCCTGGGGTCTCAGTCTTGCTTTTAGATGCCGCACACCACAGCAGTTTGCTACCAATGTCTTTTGCCTTTGCGGATGATGACATGCACCTAGATGTCTGCCTCTGGGACTGCTGTGTCTAGTAATGTCGGTAGCGCATTCTGTAAATGCGTCATGCTGTAGTGTGTTAGGGTAGTTAGGTGTATGTTCGACTCCCAGCCCTGCCAAGTGTGTGTGTGCGTGTGTGTGTGTGTGTGTGTGTGTGTGTGTGTGTGTGTGTGTGTGTGTGTGTGTGTGTGTGTGTGTTTCCAGCTGCATGACAACAGTACATTGCTTTGACAGTATTCACTCTCCAAAACATCCGTGTGGCATCTTTGCCTTTGATGCTGCTGTCTGCAGGCTAGACATGTGCCTGTGTAAATCATGTGATCCACTGATCACGGTAGCGTGTTTTGTAACTGTGTAATGCTGTCGTGTGGTACAGTGCTTACGTTTATGTTCTGCTCCGAACCCTGCCATATGTGTGTGTGTGTGTGTGTGTGTGTGTGTGTGTGTGTATATGTATCGATCTACATATATATATATATATATATATATATATATATATATGTGTGTGTGTGTGAATATATATATATATATATATACATATATATATATATATATATATATATAGAGAGAGAGAGAGAGAGAGATATGTATGTATATAGCTATATATATATATATATATATTGTATATAGATATGTATGTTGGGATTATCACTCTTGACTGTGCTGCATTGTCTGTACGTGAACACCTTGGATGTATGTACATCTGCTATGGCTCTGTGATAGTGCACATACTGTGTGCTGTAGTGATCGTGGGTTGTACATGTGTAGTGACCGGTTATTGTGTTGCTGGGTATTACACGGGCATTGGAAACAATGTTAGTGCAGCACCTTTGAGTGGTCGTATGCAGATCTCTGAAACAGTCAGCAGTGGTTATTACATTGGAGTGTGAGTATGGCTCATATCCATCTAACACAAAAAGGCCAGCACCAGGGAATGAAGCAGAATGATGCAAAAATAGAAACAAAAATGTTTATTGGAACCAGACTGGTTTCAGCTTATAGCTTTCCTCAGTGGCAATACATGAAATGTGGTTGACAGACTGCATTTTAATATTAGAGCCAATAAGGCAAATAATGACATAATTTCCTGTTGAATCCAGAAAAAAAGTTTTACAAATGAAATACATATTTGTGTATGTATAAAAGTATTGTATGTATGAGAATAATAACAACAAAAATTGATTGTATTCAAAAAAATTATATAAATTATAAAATGATAGCTGGACATTGTGTCAAAACTTAACAAAAGTAGGTTTCTTCACTAGAATATCTAGGAATTCTTATATCCGAGAACATAGATACTACCATGACCTTAAATTATAATAAAATCGAAAATTTAATTCAAAAACAAATTAATAGCTGGAATAAATTAATATTAAACTTGGAAGATAGGTTACAGTTAATAAAAATTATATTACTACCACAAATAAATTATATAGCATTAGCAATCCCTATTTTACCAGATAAAAAAGTTATAAAGACAATACAGAAACTTTTAATGGATTTTCTTTGGTATCCAAAAAAGAATAGAATTGCTTTCTCACATCATATTAGACCCTGGGACTTGGGAGGAATCAAATTTCCAGACATAGAAACGTATATTTAAAGCTTCCATCATTAAACTTATACTAAACTGGGTAAATCCAAATTATTCATCCGCATGGAAAATTTTACATCTAACTTTCTTCTTAAATGAAAACAAAATATTAAAAAATATGGATTTAGAAAATTATAATAACATATTTTGGCATGTACTATGTCATAGCTTACAAAATAAAACAACAAAGCCCACTAATTTATCATATCTGAATAATATTTATAATCTATTTAGAAAATTTATAATTACAAATCCAGACATAAAATTATGGTTCGAACTCGTAATACCATTTAAAACATCAAAGAATTTTAAAGAAAAAATCCAAGAAAAAATACTCATTAATTGGGAATCCAAAAACTTTATTTACTGGTTTCAATGCTTAAATAATCACAGTACTTTAACCACCCAACAAGTAATAAATGAGTTTAGTATATTTGAAGTAGACAGAACAGAACTACAAAAAATACTACACTATGCAAGTGATTTATGTAGAATTATTAATGATTCAAACTTTAATAATACACCCAAGTTCATAAAATATATGCAAGAATTGATTTATGGAAATCATAATAAGCTAATTTCTATATCTAAATTATACAAAATTTTAATAGTGTATAAACCAAAATAGGTCAAGATGTTGTGAACATTTTAACAAAGGGCTTGACAATAAATCTATCATCTGAAGATGTGAAAGACCTTTTGTTGTCAGTTAAGCTAACATCAAACTTCCAGATATGGAAAATCTTCACATGGAAATTTTTACATAGAGCCTTTTATACACCACATAAAATAGCCAAATTTGACCCTGCCCAAATGCCCACATGCTGGAGATGTACTGTAAATTGCGAGGCAGATTGGATACATATATTTTATGATTGTATTAAAAAATTCTGGGAAGATATTAATAAATTTCTTCAAGCCATTTATAATGATAAATTTGTTCTAACAAAATCTTTAATTTTTTTGAATGTAGACGACTCAGTAACTATGAGTAAAAGTGATCAATATCTTTTATGGTCTATTCTGGCTGTAGCTAGAAAATGTATAACAAGAAAATGGAAATCTACTATCCCTCAAAGTTATGAAGACTTCATATCTCTATTAAAGGAATCTGCACAAAAAGAAATAAAAGTCAAAGAAGAAAGAATTTTTCCTAGACGTTGGACAGACAATCCTTGGAATAAAATCTTAATACTTATAGACACATTACAAAAGGATAGAATTTCTTCTACATGAAATTGAAATGTCATAAACTAAGATGGACTTATGTGAATATATACCAGTAAAGGTTATACTAGTTCTATGTGATTATTCCTCTTTATAACCTTATTGGTTAATCCTTTTCATTGGACCACCTGTAAATATTGTACATATTGTTATAGTTATTAACTATTTTCTTTTATTTTGAATTGTAACTTAAATTCACTGTATCATAATTTGTCTACAAACAAAAAAATAAAAATTATTTAGTAAAAAAAAAAACTTAAGAAAAGTATTATAACTTATCATTAAGACCTGGGGAAAAAAGACCCCCCAGTTTCACTATCCATTTCTTTTCTTTGTTATTTAGTAAGTCATGCCATCCTGTTCTGAAATCTTTATTTCCAAAAACTCTATCAATAATAGTGAAAGTGAATTTAGCTGTTGAATGAGTAAGTGAATGTTTGTACAATGCATTGGTCATTCTACCATTCCGAATGTCCCCCAAATGTTCAGACATACGACATCTAAATTGTCTTGAGGTCTGACCAATATAAAATGCTTGGCATGTACAAGTTACTAAATAAATGACCCACTCACTTCCACAGTTGGCAAAGCACTTAATATCAAATAATTTGTCTGCATTTTTGCTAGTAAAGTTCTTGGTTTTGAAGATGTATTTACAAAATGAGCAATGTCCACATGGATAAAACCCCACCAATCTATCTCCAGAAAGAGTGGTCTGACAATAAAGGCTGGATTGAGACGTAACCCTTTTATAATAAGAAAAATGTGACCAAAGAGTTTTGCCTTTTCTATATGAAAATTTACATCTATCCCCCAACCAGTCATCTATTCTTATATTACTTTTGAGTATATTCCAGTTTTTATTGATGATATCTGTGAATTGAGAAGTGTTCCTCCCAAAAGTGGTAACTAGCCTGATAATATCCTGTTTATCCCGAGAATGTTTTGATTTATATGATAATAAGCTTTCTCTAGATTTATTAGATGCCCATGTAGAGGCATTGTGGACATTATCATGCTGGTACCCTCTCTCTAGAAATCTATTAGTCAAATCTTGTTGACATATGGTTAAATCTTGTTCAGAAGAGCAAATTCTTCTAATTCTCAGAAATTGTGATTTGGGAATATTCTTGATTGTATGTCTGGGATGTAAACTGGAGGCATGTAGCAAACTGTTATATTGTGAGTACTTCCTATAAACTGTTGTTCTAAGTGTGTGGTCGGGTTTTTGCTCCAAATGAACATCTAGAAAATCCATTTTTTGTGCATGATAGTTAACGGTAAAGTCAACACCCCACTTATTACAATTAAGATACTCCACAAATTCTGAAAGATATTCTGATCCCCCTCTCCAGACCAACCAACAGTCATCCAAATAGCGCCGCCAAATATCAATCTCAGGCAAGTATAAATTGTGCATGCCATCATAGATAATCTGTTCCTCTATATACCCCATAAATAAATCCGCATAAATAGGGGCAAAAGAAGGCCCCATAGCTGTGCCCTGAATTTGCCAGTAGCATTGGTCTTGGAAATAAAAAACATTCCTGGTAAGTATATGTTCAGCCATACAGACTAAAGAGTGTTAAAACCAGGAGGATAAATGTTAGTTCTATTCAGACAAAATTCCAATGCCATCAATCTGGCCCAATGGGGAATGCAGGTATATAAAGACTTCACATCCAGAGTACACATAAGCCAATGAGACTCCATTTGGGATTCCGAAACTATTTGAGGAAATTCAGTTGTATCTTTGATTCTAGCCCTGATGTATACCAATAGGGGCTTCAAATACTCCGTTAGATAGGCGGACAAGGGTTCAGTGAGTGAACCTATTCCAAAGACTATAGGTCGACCTGGAGGTTCCAAAAGAGATTTGTGGATTTTAGGTAAGAGATATAAATATTGTTTATGGGGGTCACGTACTGTTAGTTGAATTCTAGTTTTGGCACTAATGATCCCCTCCTCTACTGCAGAATCCAGAAAGGCATCTATAGCTTTTTTAAAATTTGGGGTTGGGTCTACAGGCATGTGGAAATAATGCTGATTGTTTGACAACTGTCTTTTACCTTCAGCCCAGTAATAACTGGAATCCATAATGACTATAGCCCCACCCTTATCTGCTGGAAGAATAACAATATCGGTATTGGATTTGAGATCAAGTAGTGCCTGTTGTTCATCCATGCTAAGGTTCTCTCTCAAGATGTTTCCTGAACCCAAAAGATGGTGCAAATCTTTAATGATGGCTTGTTGAAATACATTTACATGTTTATCCATCGGTGGATTGAAATTAGATGGTAGGAAGCGAAATTCAGTAGATCTTTGAGTGTTATCTTGTTGATCAAAAAACAATTGTAAATTGATTTTATGACAAAAAGCCAAAGTATCAGCAACAAAATCACTTTTGTCCACAAAAAATCCTGGAATATAGCCAAGTCCTTTATTTAACAAAGTTTCTTGATGAGAAGTTAGTACATAGCTAGAAATGTTATGTATATTGGAAAATCTAGGATTTATTTCACAACACTCTGAAGAAAACCCTCTAGGGTATCTATGCCTGTGCTTATGTCCCCCCCTGTGTCTTCCAAATCTAAAGGGAATTGAGAATTTCGACCCTTTTTTAAAATGGGGGAGTCATTAGCGTGGTTAGCTTCTGTATCTGTAGCAAAGGATTCCTCACCAGATGTAGTCCCTTGTGAGGAATTCTTCTTTAATATTGACCTAGGTCTTTTTTTACGTGTAAAAGTGGGATTATTAGGAGTCCCGGTACCCCCTGCAAACCTCACACTTCTCTGTGACTCGAAGGGTTTACCCTTTTCATAATCTTGCACATCCATATTAAATTTGTGTAATTTTTTCTCCTTAAGGCCAATCTCAAAGGCCACCAATTCCCTGGATAATTTACTCAATTTATCCTTAAAGTTGGGTAAACTTTCATATTCTTTCAACTGATTACAAGTTTCCTGCACATCACAAATATTGACTTGTACCATCCTTTCATAAAATGAGGCTAATATATTCACAAATGACATGGATGCCCTCTGCTGAGCCAATTTCCATCCCTGTAAAAGAGTCTCATCTGCTTTACTAACCAAAGGCTGATGTTTAACTCTTAAGCCTCTCGGTGTTATGTTGCTGCGTAAAGTTCTGATTTGTTTATCCAGTTGAATAAGCAAAGAACTACAACCGCCAACTGGATCATTAATACTATTTTCTTTGTAATCATTATCCAATCCTATTCCAAAGACTTGGATGTCATCTTTGTCTATGCACAAACCATGTAGTAATTTATTAAGATCCATGGCAATAAGTTGTAGATTGAGTGGTAGGTCAGATGTGATTTGTTAGATTATGAAAAGGGTAAATTGTTTTTTGATCAACAAGATAACACTCAAAGATCTACTGAATTTCACTTCCTACCATCTAATTTCAATCCACTGAGTCATTATGGATTCCAGTTATTACTGGGCTGAAGTAAAAGACAGTTGTCGAACAATCAGCATTATTTCCACATGCCTGTAGACCCAACCCCAAATTTTAAAAAAGCTATAGATGCCTTTCTGGATTCTGCAGTAGAGCAGGGGATCATTAGTGCCAAAACTAGAATTCAACTAACAGTATGTGACCCCTGTAAACAATATTTATATCTCTTACCTAAAATCCACAAATCTCTTTTGGAACCTCCAGGTCGACCTATAGTCTCGGGAATAGGTTCACTCACTGAACCCTTGTCCGCCTATCTAACGGAGTATTTGAAGCCCCTATTGGTATACATCAGGGCTAGAATCAAAGATACAACTGAATTTTTTAAAAAATAGTTTCGGAATCCCAAATGGAATCTCATTGGCTTATGTGTACTCTGGATGTGAAGTCTTTATATACCTGCATTACCCATTGGGCCGGATTGATGGCATTGGAATTTTGTCTGAATAGAACTAACATTTATCCTCCTGGTTTTAACACTCTTTTAGTCTGTATGGCTGAACATATACTTACCAAGAATGTTTTTTATTTCCAAGACCAATGCTACTGGCAAATTCAGGGCACAGCTATGGGGGCTTCTTTTGCCCCTATTTATGCAGATTTATTTATGGGGTATATAGAGGAACAGATTATCTATGATGGCATGCACAATTTATACTTGCCTGAGATTGATATTTGGCGGCGCTATTTGGATGACTGTTGGTTGGTCTGGAGAGGGGGATCAGAATATCTTTCAGAATTTGTGGAGTATCTTAATTGTAATAAGTGGGGTGTTGAATTTACTGTTAACTATCATGCACAAGAAATGGATTTTCTAGATGTTCATTTGGAACGAAAACTCGACCACACACTTAGAACAACAGTTTATAGGAAGTACTCACAATATAACAGTTTGCTACATGCCTCCAGTTTACATCCCAGACATACAATCAAGAATATTCCCAAATCACAATTTCTGAGAATTAGAAGAATTTGCTCTTCTGAACAAGATTTAACCATATGTCAACAAGATTTGACTAATAGATTTCTAGAGAGAGGGTACCAGCATGATAATGTCCACAATGCCTCTACATGGGCATCTAATAAATCTAGAGAAAGCTTATTATCATATAAATCAAAACATTCTCGGGACAAACAGGATATTATCAGGCTAGTTACCACTTTTGGGAGGAACACTTCTCAATTCACAGATATCATCAATAAAAACTGGAATATACGCAAAAGTAATATAAGAATAGATGACTGGTTGGGGGATAGATGCAAATTTTCATATAGAAAAGGCAAAACTCTTCGGTCACATTTTTCTTATTATAAAAGGGTTACGTCTCAATCCAGCCTTTATTGTCAGGCCACTCTTTCTGGAGATAGATTGGTGGGGTGTTATCCATGTGGACATTGCTCATTTTGTAAATACATCTTCAAAATCAAGAACTTTACTAGCAAAAATACAGGCAAATTATTTGATATTAAGTGCTTTGCCAACTGTGGAAGTGAGTGGGTCATTTATTTAGTAACTTGTACATGCCAAGCATTTTATATTGGTCAGACCTCAAGACAATTTAGATGTCGTATGTCTGAACATTTGGGGGACATTCGGAATGGTAGAATGACCAATGCATTGTACAAACATTCACTTACTCATTCAACAGCTAAATTCACTTTCACTATTATTGATAGAGTTTTTGGAAATAAAGATTTCAGAACAGGATGGCATGACTTACTAAATAACAAAGAAAAGAAATGGATAGTGAAACTAGGGGGTCTTTTTTCCCCAGGACTTAATGATAAGTTATAATACTTTTCTTAAGTTTTGACACAATGTCCAGCTATCATTTTATAATTTATATAATTTTTTTGAATACATTCAATTTTTGTTGTTATTATTCTCATACATACAATACTTTTATACATACACAAATATGTATTTCATTTGTAAAACTTTTTTTCTGGATTCAACAGGAAATTATGTCATTATTTGCCTTATTGGCTCTAATATTAAAATGCAGTCTGTCAACCACATTTCATGTATTGCCACTGAGGAAAGCTATAAGCTGAAACCAGTCTGGTTCCAATAAACAGTTTTGTTTCTATTTTTGCATCATTCTGCTTCATTCCCTTGTGCTGGCCTTTTTGTGTTATACTCAAGTTACTGTAGTTCGTGCACCTGTCGTACTTGCTAGCATTTTTCGTTTTGGAGTCATATCCGTCTGTAGTAACTGTCAAGTCTATGCACCCCAGGTTAACATTACAGACACATGTTTATACACAGGTTGTGGTACAGATCCCAGGACTGTATGTGTAGACATTGACAGGTGCAGGACTGGGTTGTGTTGGATGCATGGAGGGGTGTCCATGGCCAGTAATGGGGATCTCTACAGCCTGGCAGGTACGGTCTGTGACTGTCCCACAACCTCCTGTATATGGCTGACACATGCTGTACCTGTGTATATGCAGACACACACACACTTATCACAAACAGCTACGGCTATCACATACACACACCCATTGCACCACCATTGGATCATGCAATAACCTTTGTCCCTCACACACACACACACACACACACCTATGTGTACATTGGATGGCTCTATGACAGCTCTGGACATGTTAAAATCACACCCTGTCCATATGATGTCACCTGTGCCACCACCTGTGATGTGTAACATTGATGCAGGATCTGACTAACCTGGTGCTGCTGCACACAGTGGCTTTATTCCACTGTATTGATGTTAGCAGGCTGTTAACACACAGTGTGTTACTTCCAGGTGTATTTCAGCAGGCATGATGCATTGCAGCTATGACCATCACTGTAACATAGTTTACAGCACTGTTACCTCTGATGATGTAGTCTCCATCCATGTGCCATTTCACTGATGTGTGTAGTATTGGCAGCATGTGTGTCTGTGTGTGCAGTACGTGTGTGATGTGTGTAGTACACATGTATACCTGCTTACAAATACATACACGACATTACACGGGCTTCACCATTCTTGCACTAGCTTACTCGTTCTTCCACATGCACACATGGGCTAACACGTGCTCACACATACTTACTCAGGCTTACTGGTGCGCACGGGCGCAGACACACTGTGGGCAGGTTTGCATGTCACATCGGTGGTATCCATGGCGTACGCCGTCAGTCTCCTGATGTTCCCTGGGATAGCTCATGACACGCCTCTTCCACTGAGTACTGACAGCACACATGTGACATTGCTCCGGTGAGGTTACAGTGTTTTGTACATACACACTCCTGTTGTCACCTATCTTCTACTCTAATAGTCCCCTTAACCTACACTACACTGTAGAGGCTTGGCCCATATGGCATGACATGTTGTGATTCACTATCCTCAGCCTCACTTGCCTCACATTGCCTACAAATGCTTCATTACATCTCTGACAGAGCGCTTCCACACATAGGTACCAGTACGCAGTAGCCATGTTGTCTCCAGCTTGCCATTCATCTGCATGGCGTACTAACATCTAACTAAACCTACATTTTGTATGTATATTATCCATATGTCTTGTGTTGAAGCGCAGCGCATTCTCGTGGTGCTGCGCTACGCTTCCACACCAGGGATCGGGGGAGGACAACTACTGGTTCATTGATATCCAATGGACAAAGCCACCACTGGCCTTGGACTTGGACATTGGCATGCTTCTTTGACTGTATTCATACTGTATTTGCAGCTGTCATTGCTCCGTTTAGCAACGTGCAAAATGTTAGTCGCATAACATCCGGGTACATTTCTGCACATAACTCTGCTCTTGCACGGACAGCTTACTGTTTCACGTATCGTGTAGTTACGTAGGGTTACCACCTGTCCCACTTTGTGAGGGACAGTCCCTCTTTGGGCAGTTGTGTCCTGCAAAATATTGTGAGAAAATGGCAAATGTCCTGAGATTTTAGGACAAAAGTATTTTCTATATTGTATGTAATAGTTGCATAAAACAGTTATTCTGTATCTGAAACACCTACATGTTATACGAAATAGAATAAGGAACAAAAATGCTACAAGAATAAACTTTTATTCACGCAAACAACTGAAGTTCTGTCCTTTGTACTGGCCATGGGTATGTTTTGTCCTGCAAAATCTGATGTTTGTAGCAAAAATGTCCCACTTTAGCCATTTGGAAAGGTGGCAACCCTATAATTACATCATTTGCATAGCTTACACATACAAATGGGGTATGTTGCAAATTCCAACATTGTCCATGCAATGTTCATGTTACGGGCGGTCTTGCATGCCCCTGCGAGTGTTTGCTGAATAGCCTGGCAATCATCTTTCCTTGCTGTACTCAAACTCAATCCATAAATGCCGAAGGCGTCGTGTATCATGGCCTAGGCTTTGCTGTGTGCTATGTCTATTTGTGGTGTATGCATGGCTGTGGGTATGTCCCACTGTCATCACTGGTAAAGGTGACACCCTGTAGGTACTTCCTGTAGACTGCTGTATCATTTGACATGTCAGCACATACCTGCAGATGAACTTCCTACTGCAGCGCTTTTCATACCTTCTGCGTTATCTTGCGGTCAATATGCTGTTTCCTCAGACATGTATCTGTTTCTGATCATACCTATCAACCTCCTAGTGCAAAACATCTGTACAAAGCCTAACATGATGGGGGGACAAATAGGGGCAGATTCTACATATTGCTCTTACAAACGTAGATAGTTGGCAGTATTATAGGTTTTGCATTAGTATGCCCTTTCTGAGGGATTTGGGGTCTTAAACACATATGTTTATCATTATTTAATGATGTCAGTTCTCAGGTATTTGGCAGACAGGTACACATACCTCTCAACCTCCGACAGCAGGAAATCTGGACAAAGCCATAAGTAAAAGTGAGGCAAAAGCCCAAAAGTAGGGCCAATTTTTAAATATTGCTTTTAGAAACTTAAAAAGTTGATAGAATAACAGGTTTTGCATTAGCGTGAATTTTCTGAAGGGTATGAAGTCTGAAACTCAAATGTCTCTCATTATTTTCTAACTTCAGTCTTTAATGATTTGCACTAATTTGCCAGAAAACCACAATTTTATGAAAATGTACCAAATATATTAGGCAAAAATCTGGACATTCTGCAAAAATCTGTACAGTTGAGAGGTATGCAGGTGCAGATTGTGAGAGGAACACACCACACACATGAGGCATACATCTGCACATTCGTACAGTTACGCCAATACACACAATACATGGTGCCATCACAGGCCCATTACCATTACATTCCTATTGCTGAACACACCCACCCACTGGGTTATATTCCTCACACAGGCCAACAGATGCTTATCCACACTACTTATTCCATCATGTACCTTATGTGTAGGCCAGTATTTGCGCTTTCCGTCAGTGGCAGAGCTCACGTACGAGTATAGTGGACTGGACACTGTATCAGTGACACTGCATGACACCCTGAGGGACACATGTAGTTTGAGGCTATTAACCTTCCACATTGACTTTCACAGGCCATACGTTGTAATTCACATTTGTGGACAAACATGCTTATGAGTTGTACATGTTTTGTCATTTGTCCTGTCGTCTTTCTTCTCACCTGACCACCTAGTATCACTAGTTCTGTACATTTCATTAGGACGGGTTACCTTCATACCTCTCACCTGTACACATTATGGGTATACGCCCTGGGGTTTGACCTGTGATTCTGTTACATTTGTCATGATAATGTGCCTTTCTGATAGATTGCTGGCAAGCCATGACGGACTGTGCGGTTAGGTAATCATGACTGACATTTCTATTTCATGATTACTAACATTCATATTCCCGACTACGCAATTATTCTATCAATGGTCTGACTTTGTCTGAGGTATATTTAATATAGTCCCTATTTGTCTGTCGTGTACTATGCCTTAGTCCAGCTGTCTTATTCTGACATTCTGGCAGGTATGGTTACCATCTTGGTCGTATGCATGTCCATCCATAATCACCTACATGACACTGATATAGGTCCTTACATCTTCCCCCAATGGTTTACACAATATCCAGTGGGTGGGTTGCAACTTTTTGGTGAATATAGGCGTGTGCTATACCCACATAGGTATATTGATCACTCCCATGGGGCGTACCTAATAGATCTGTGCCAACCAGCACCTTGGCCCAATTCTGCATACCCATGATTCCCATGCCTGACACACCTCCTATGTACCCATTAGACATGTTTAATGTGAGCAATAATAAAGTGTGAGGACACTTCCGAGCACTCCCCACTCTACGGATATCAGCTCGTACGTCATACATTCAATTGACCCATGTGTTATTACCCTTGCACCTGCTACTGTTGCATGTACAGCTATATTGTAGTTGCAGGTGTGACTTCTTTTGCATCAATGACGGTTCGCACTTTGTACGGATCAATTTTTGGGGTCCTGCAAAGGACACCTATATTCATGTTTAACGTGTAGAACTTGCAGGCCTTGTCACACTGGTACTTTCTGGGAAATGGTTTGGAAACCATCGGTGTATTCTCCTTTCATGCATGTCTGTCTGTCTATCCATATTAGGTCACTATTTATGTGCATGTATTATATGTACAGGGACATATGTTTGTTGTGTATATAGCTATTCATGTATCGTGTGTGTATAGATATATATATCTGTACATATATACATATGTCTGTACATTCCTCATCTCGTAATTTGCTTTGGATTATGTCTGTGGATATATGTGTATATATATCTCCATATCATACCTTTCAACTGTACAGATTTCCGCTGCATGTACAGCTGTTTGCCTCTTATTTTTGCTCTGTTTTTCATAACCTTGTGTCTATCTGGCAAGTTAGTGGCATATCATTAAAGACTGACGTTAGTAAATAATGACAAGCATTTCAGGTTACGACTTCATACCCTTCAGAGAATCCATGCTAGTGACACACCTGTTATTCTATCCACTTTCTATGTTTGTTAGGCAATATCTGGGGATAGTCCCTATTTGTGGTCCGTTTTTCATAACCTTGTGTCTATCTGGCAAGTTAGTGGCATATCATTAAAGACTGATGTTGGTAAATAATGACAAACATTTCAGGTTACGACTTCATACCCTTCAGAGAATCCATGCTAGTGACACACCTGTTATTCTATCCACTTTCTCTGTTTGTTAGGCAATATCCGGGGATTGTCCCTATTTGTGGTCCATTTTTCATAACCTTGTGTCTATCTGGCAAGTTAGTGGCATATCATTAAAGACTGACATTGGTAAATAATGACAAACATTTCAGGTTACGACTTCATACCCTTCAGAGAATCCATGCTAGTGACACACCTGTTATTCTATCCACTTTCTATGTTTGTTAGGGTAATATCTGGGGATTGTCCCTATTTGTACCAGTTGTTGTCATGACTTTGTCCGGTTTCGTACTTTACGGGTTTAACAGGTATGAGCCATGTACATGGAACGTGGGGAAAACACCATTCATTTTCTATTCTGTGAGCGGATTACACATGCGCACTTGCATATCCTTATTGTGGGTTACATATGTTTCATAGATAATTGTGCTTCCGTGAACTTTCATAATTCTGACCGTAACAGTTACATATCTGTATTCCAGTTTACGGACTGCTGCAAAACACACGTTCACCTTTACATATTTAAATGTGTGTACTGCACGAACGCTTTAATTACACTTTCAAGTTATATGTGCAGTGGTCGTAGGTCAACCAGGACTGCATTCACATTGGACGGATACCGGAACCACTATTCTATTGGTGTTCTCCCTCATTGATATGCATACCCAAAGTACTTAGCTACATCAACATATGCCTCACCTATGACACAGGCATCCATTCTCCTGCTGGGAAAAAGGCGGTATTACATATTACACATTCCCTATTGCCTACTGCTGTGGACTCCGGCTGCATTGTTAATCACTCCGAGGGTATGCAGAACACCAAGGCATATAGTCCAGCCACATACAGGTCTTTGATTGTCTGGGTGTTCATGTAGTGATCTGGGTTTAGGCTTGTCCACCTGGTGAATGGAACTTCCCTGGCCGAGGTCAAATGTCAGACGAAGCATATGGACAGGGCTTATCTCCCTATTTTGAAGTTTTACCTGTGTCAGTTCAGAGTAATGATGAATGTGGAAGAGAGGTGAAGAAGAGAGTACAGGCAGGGTGGAATGGGTGGAGAAGAGTGTCAGGAGTGATTTGTGACAGACGGGTATCAGTAAGAGTGAAAGGGAAGGTCTACAAGAGTGTAGTGAGACCAGCTATGTTATATGGGTTGGAGACAGTGGCATTGACAAAAAGGCAGGAGTCAGAGCTGGATGTGGCAGAGTTAAAGATGTTAAGATTTGCAATCAGTGTGACTAGGATGGATAGGATTAGGAATCAGTATATTAGAGGGTCAGCTCATGTTGGACAGTTTGGAGACAAAGCAAGAGAGACGAGTTTGTGTTGGTTTGGACATGTGCTGAGGAGGGATGATGGGTATATTGGGAAAAAGATGCTAAGGATGGAGCTGCCAGGTAAGAGGAATAGAGGAAGGCCTAAGATAAGGTTTATGGACGTGGTGAGAGAGGACATGCAGGCGGTTGGTGTGACAGAGCAAGATGCAGAGGACAGGAAGAAATGGAAAGAGATGATCCGCTGTGGCGACCCCTAACGGGAAAAGCCGAAAGAGAATGATGATGACCTGTGTTTATAGACAAAGGTGTTTGGGCACCTGTCAGCAGCTAATTCTATTGGCATTACATATTATGGGTGGGTTTGTTACAGTCCATATTCCCCGGTGAGGGGTGTTCCCATTCACATTTGACTATTACCTGTATACAGTCATACGGGGATTGTTATTTTTGGACATGAAGTGAATATATGTATGTGGTTGTACATTACACAAGTGTAAAGGGCTGTTCCTGTAAATATGTACGGACCATACCTCTTAGAGCACCGAACCTGCGCAAAACCTACACGATGGGGGGACAATTAGGGACACATTTTAACGATTGCTCTTACAAGTTTACAATGTTGATAGAATGCTAGGTCTTGCATTAGTTTGACTTTTCTGCAGGTTGTGGAGTCTTATACTCAGGATATTTCTCATTATTTACTGACGTCAATCCTCAGCTATTTACCACACTGGTGCAAATTGTCGGAGGCACACACCAACACTATGGGGCGAACCTGTGGTCATTCTTAGGGTTGCCACCTTTTTGACTGCCCAAAGTGGGACATGTTCTGTAGAGATGTCAGATTTTCCAGGACAAAACATACCTACAGCCGTGCATAGTACTGAACTTTAACCTTTTTTGTACATATAATAGCTTATTCTGGTAACATTTAAATTGCTTATGCTACTTCACATAACATATTGAGGATTCATATATAAAATAACCGTTTTATGTGACTATTAAAGTAAATTAGGAAATAAACTCTCAGGATATTTGCTATGTCTTGATTTTTTTCTCAGGACACAACTGCCTACAGAGGGATTGTTACTCGCAAAGTGGGACAGGTGGTGACCCTAGTCATTCTGCGAAAATCCGGACAGTTGAGTGGTATGGCATGGACCTCTGTAATACGCTGTTGTGTTCTGGCACAGCAGTAGCTCAGCATTAAAGACTGCAGTCGGAACATGCTGACAGACAGCTGGGTTTCAGACTTCATACTCCAGACATTAATGCCAATGTGCAAACTGTTATTCTATCAAATTCTATGTTTCTAAGAGATATGTTTACAGATTGTCCCTGAGTTTGGACCTTTGTCTCACTTATATTCACGGCTCTGTCCAGATATCTTGCTCACACAGGTTGACAGGTATGGTCAGTCATGACTGCACACAGTCAATGTCCCTCACACTTGATCAGGGTTGACCTGTTTACGTAGTGTCTTCCTCGCCCTCATGCTGTTTTCCACTTTGCAAATGTGTGCATTATATTCTCCCTCCTATTCGTGTCTGGACACGTGCATCATGGGAAGGTATTTTATCCTGGGTGGTAGGTTATGCATGCCCACTTAGGGCTGGACAGTGTCATGGACCTCCACTGCATGTTCTGACTTGTGTCCAGATATCTACTGGATTGGACATCATGTCGTCATACCCATTGTACTATTTACACAAGTTGGTCATCCTGTGAGGGATATCCCAAAAATTGGTCAAGACGAAAACAAGTTAGATACCGAAGATTTTTGTGGCTTCACGAAAACATGCAGGGGGTTTTACCTGCAGGGGATACATGGTTTGCAATCCTGACACTGCCTAGGGTGACAATACCTACTACATATGCATAGGGGGCACTGTGTGTAGCTGTTTCTGCAACAAACCAGTGGACCAAGTACGGCTGGATTTGGTGGATGTTCTGGTATGGTGGCAGGTTGTGGGTTGTGGAGGGTATGCTGGGTAGGCTATTATGCATCCAGGTGTGTTGCGTTTGTTATGGCCAGTTCCATCAGGACCCATCTGTGGGTATGTGATGGTGCTGTATGTATACATTTGTCTCGCATATTTCCATATTCATATGTTTGTGGGATTGTGTTCTACACTATGGCCTGTCTGCTTGTCTTGCAGCTGTTTCTACATGAGGTTGTGTTTCTTTCCACTTCACCCGCTGCCCCCTCATACACCTCCGGTTCACCTTTTCTGCATACAACACAAGTATCGCCTTTGAGGAATTTACCATTAAACACACATCCCTCACACGCGAATTACTCACACCCCATAGAGCACTACTTTGGTTGTTGGCCCATGACACGGCCAGAGTTACACATTGATTACCCTACATGTGTCGGGTACCTTTATGTCCAAGCTATTCCTTACACATGTCTGACTGTTGTGGGCATTGCCTCCCCACAATCAACGGTTGTGTTTCCACCTTTTCAATTGTCCACAGTGTGACATAGGGTTACCACCTGTCCCACTTTGCGAGGGACAGTCCCTCTTTGGGCAGTTGTGTCCTGACATGTAATTGTCAATATGGCAAATGTCCTGGGAGTTTAGGACAAACATATTTCTTATATTTTATGTTATAGTTGCATTAAACAGTTAATTCTGCATCTAAAATACCTGACTGTTATGAGAAACAGACTAAGCAACTAAAATGCTACAGGAATACGCTTTTCTGTAGGCAAAACAGTTATGTTCTGTCCTTTGTACTGGCCGTGGGTATGTGTCGGCCTGTACAGTCTGATGTCTGTACCAAACATGTCCCACTTTGGCCATTTGTAAGGGTGGCAACCTTACTGTGACAGTTGCGGTGAACACAGCATATTTTACAGGCCGACACATACCCACGGTCAGTTCGTCAGATAGAACTTACAATTCTTGCCTATATCTAAGCTTATTCTTGCAACATTTCGGTATCTTATTTTGTTTGTTATGGCATTTCTGTATTATACATCCAGTGAAATATGTTTAATGCAACTATTGCATGACGTCTACGGAGGAATTATGTCCTATATTCTCTGGACATGTGCCAGTTTTACATGTTTGTGTCAGGACACATTTGCCCACAGAGGGACTGTCGCTCGCAAA
>NC_056733.1:373422312-373517312 GCF_019279795.1 Protopterus annectens
CACACACACATGTACACACACGTACACACACACATGCACGCACACATGCACACCTGCACACAGACACACACGCGCACACACGCACACACGTACATACACATGCATGCACACACATGCACACAGACACACACACACAGACACACACACACATATACAGATAGATAGACAGATAGATATAGCTATAGATATATAGACACACACACACACACACACACACACACACACACACACACACACACATATATATATATATAGATAGACAGATATAGCTATAGATATATAGACACACACACACACACACACACACACACACACACACACACACACATATATATAGATAGATAGACAGATAGATATAGCTATAGATATATAGACACACACACATAGATAGATAGATAGATAGATAGATAGATAGATAGATAGATAGATAGATAGACAGACAGATAGATATAGCTGCAGATATATAGACACACACACACATATATAGATAGATAGACAGATAGATATAGCTATAGATATATAGCCACACCCACACACACACAAACACACATATAGATAGATAGACAGATAGATATAGCTATAGATATATAGACACACACACACACACACACACACATATAGATAGATAGACAGATAGATATAGCTATACATATATAGACACACACACACACACACATATAGATAGACAGATAGATATAGCTATAGATATGTAGACACACACATACACACATATATAATTGTTTTTAAAGCAACAAGAGTACTATACATTGGAGAAACATGTACGATTAAAGGAACATGGGGAATAGCAATAAATAATCTCTGTGATGCAGACAGTTGTATCTTCAAAATAGTCTGTTTAGGGTGAGAAGTAATAGGAACATGCTCTTTCACTTTAATAGAAAAACAAACATTATTGCTTACTTTGCACTGCAAGACAATTGTTATTGTATGTATGACAACAGTCAAAGCTATTTAGGCGACACTGAATTACAGTACCTATCGAAAATACTTCTTTTGTATTTTCAGTACTTACGTATTATCGCAACCACATTTTCAAGTGAATGGTGGTTGCTTTCCCCTGTGTCAGCTGGGAACGATTAAGTATGAGAAAACCTCAGACGCATGTTTTCTTTAATGTGTTCTTGTTTTTAGGAAGGTTTCTCACTTCAGATGAAAAAAATTAAGGTTTGAAATAATAGGTTCCCCATTTACTGCCAGTGTCTCAAGATGTCAGTTAAGCAAGTTTCTCCATTCCACACTTAAAAACACGTTCCGTGTTCCTTTTTTTTCAGCCTTTGCCCTGACAAAAGAAAGCATCGGGAAACAAAAAGCCAAAGCAGTATACCCTGTCTGACTCCTTACAAAGTGATCGGGAAGGGTAGTAGACTGTTAAACACTATCTTGGTGGTTTTTGTATTTATTTTTGGTTTGTAAAACAAGTATGGGTTTTCAAACGTTGCTTGCGATTTTTGGCTAGCTAATCCATTGGAGGATTAGACGTCTGATAGGAAGCAAAGACAATCAAGGGGATTTTCGAGTAGAAAATGGCGGCAGTACTGCAAAATCATTTAAACATCTGATTAACCTCTCTAATATAATTGATCCATAAAGTGAGACTAGCATTGGGGGGATGAAAGGAAGTTAGCAGATGCAAAAGATTTTGCAGTACAGCTGTTTTCTACTTAAAAAAAAAAAAGTCTCCCTTGATTGTCTTTGCATCCCATCAGACATTCTTCTGATGCATGTAAAAGGGCCCAGAGACTGCAACTAGTTTCTCCAGTCAAGCCACCGCAGAGTCAATGAAGAAGCAGCGGAAGAAAATGGTGACTGCTTTACCAAGCCCTCTGTTTACAACCCCAGCCTTACATCACACCTTAAAAATGTTTGAACTTTCTTGTAAAACACGTATCAGACAGACCTTACAAGGTAAGACCAAATGTCCGTTCTTCAATTTTATGTCAATTATCGCAGCATGAAAATGTGGTTGCGATAATACGTAAGTACTGTATTTTCATTTTGGAATAATTGTATCCTCCCCATTCAGATTTTATAAAGACATTAACTATGGCAAGTACAATATAATGCTCAGAAATCCCTCATTTAAAATGGACTCATTCTGCTCTTCTCTTTGATGTGTGCCTACTCCATAATAAATGGAAGATCTAAAACAGCAAACTTTAAAAAGGTTATACATTAAAGCGTTAAGTACACATATTGTGTGTTTAGGGTTTAAATATCAGGGCATGAGCTGTTGGTTTTAACTTCTGTGAAATGAAACATAATCATGTCATTTGACATACAGTTTCCTATCAACACACTTTCATTCAGTCACTGAATGATTGAGACAATGTACTGCACTATTAGCAGGAACACAGAGAAAAGAGTGAAATAGAATTCTCTGAGGTTAAACATTGTAGAGTAAAATGATCATTTTCTGTGAGATCTAACATTTTAAAGATAGTAACTGCAGTAAATAAGCTTCCTCATCCTGATGCACAATTTATATTTCCTGGAATGTTTTTGCATTCATTACCTCTCATGTGAGACCACAGTTGGTGAAGTTATTTTTCATCCTTGCAGAATGTTTCTCTTTTCTTTGCAGTTGTGCGCCCATAACATTTATAAATATAATTAAGTGCTTCATGGAGTCATAACTGAATCATATAAATCCAAATATGCTACATATGACTTCACTGTATTCTTAACGGAATAGTTATATAATTTTTTCTTTGATCTACAAGTATGATATCATTGTTTTCAACTGAGATTGCCTCACTTTGTCTTCACTTTGTTTATGACATACTTGACTTTTCAGTTATTCTATTTGCATACTATCTAAATACTGTAACTTGATATTATTTTACTGTATGTGTGATATACATTAATGTATGTAACTGCAAGCAAAAGAGACTGTGATCTGCATGCCTAAACTGTGCACTTACCTTCTGCAGACACAGTGTCCCCACCTCCATTTCTCTTCTGCCCACTCTCCTTTTCAATAATTTCATATCATCATGTTCTCCTGTAAACTACTTTTAGCATCCCACCACTTCTCAGTGAAGGAGAACATTCTCATATTCAAAATCTTTCTATTTATCTTAACCAAATACCTTTCTCCACTCCAATACATTTTTATAACTTGACTCCCTCAATAAGTCATCCTAAAATCTGGTGTAGCCATATTGTATTTCCTCATGCTGGCCAACACAAATCCATGACTCAAGCCAAAACTGCAAAATGTCCTGCATGGATTAGCAAGTCCAGCCATTCAAAAAAATTAAATACCTTAATAATATGTTGCAAAAGCAAAATATACAGTGAGATATTACAATATTCAATTAGATAACGCTAACTGATAGACATGCAACTGTATTTGCATGAATGAATGAATGAATGAATGAAATAATTAACAAATGAAATATCAGTTTTGCACGTGGTATATGTGTTAGAGGAATAATGATCTACATATTGAGTAATACAGAAAGACTGAGTTATTCATTTAATCATTAAAAATGTACTAATCCTGAGGTACATTTTTGCTGGTGTGCCTCAGGTAAATAATCAATAATATAGATTATGGTGTTACGTTTGGCATATAGCTGGACAAAACACACATAACAAGGTATTAGTCCTTTTCCTCTGAGTCAATTATTTTCACAGTACTATCAATCTATATAAGAGATGTAATCCCCTTGGGGATATAAAAATGAATTTAATAAATTAAAAATGTTGCCATTTAAGTCTATTTTTAACTATTTTATCTCCTCTAAGTCATACTGCGAACCACCTTTTAAATTTAAATTTGCAGTCTTCAAGACTGAACTTATAATGTAAATCAATGTAAATTTGATAAAGACAGATATGTATATGTATATCAGGCAGTGCATGTGTTATGATATTCACCACTACAGAGACCCCAATTCCTCAGCTGCTTAGGAAAATAAACAGTGCTGTAGTTATGTGCTTATACATGCCTGAAACACAGCCATGAGTAGGCTGAATCCATTCATATCAGGCGGTGATGTAACAACAAAAATAAATACATATATATTATTTTTCATATTACCCTAATGCTCATCTGTACCTCTCACCATTCATTTTCTACTGGCACTGGTACAAATGGATTTTTGTTTTTTTAGAAAAAGGAAAATAATAATTCTTAGTCCAATCTCAGCTACATCTCATATATTTCTTCTACCAGAAGCATAAATGCTATTCTTCATGTCTTTGTTAAAATGACTCGGTGGCTGTTTGTCAGCCTACTATTAATGCAAGAAATCAGCAAGACAAAGAGGTCATGTCTGGAACTGCTGTTTTTGCCACCTCTCTCATAGTCATTTTTTTTTAAGTTTGTTACTCTTTTGCAGTTACTGCAATACATGCTGTCATATCACACCCCTTTTCTATGCAGGCACTTGTTTCTCATAAAAGATAAGTGATCTAGCTAAATGTATACAACAGGAATATTTATTACTAACTCAAACTCTATACCCTTCTTTCCTGCATTTTTTCTCAAAGATCAGTAGAAGATTATGCCTCAACACTGTGATTTCCTGTAAATCTTATGACATCACTGCATTTTACAGTAAAAGTAATTTTGACACCATAATGTGCACATGTAGAACTTTGTCATTTTTCATCAGTTTCAAGAGTCGGCGACTTATAAGTTTATGAAATGGATTACTGTCTGCCTGTTTTCATTTAAATCAAAGTATTATTTCCAAATGGAGACAAGGCTAGTCATTACGCTACATTCCTACATTATGTCACTGTCAGGCTTTTATATTAAAATATAAAGATTTCAGATCATGTTTATGCTATCAATATTGGCACTGAATACACATAAATTCAGCAGAATAAAGAGGAATCATAGCAATATGCATTTTCTTAAGATACTATGCAACGGTATTTTGGTCTTTTATTTTGTAACTGTATTTTTAACTGTTTTGTTACTGAATCACAAGCATTAAATGGGTAACAGCAACATTTAGAAGCAGTACATAACTACCCAAATAGCATGATTTGGACAGTATGGTTGTTCATTTCTTAATGCTTCTGCTTCACAGCTCCAGGCTTCAGAACTAACACATGGCCACTGTCTGTTTGAACTTTAAATGTTCTTTCCATTTACAGTTATGTCTCCTCTGGCTGCTCTGGTTTCCTGCAAATTCCCTCAAACAATCAGGTAGATGGGCAACTCCATACTAGCTGTACTTACTGTACTTATCCTACCACTGAGGCCTGGGCCATATCTGGAAATATTGCTTGAAACTGTTTCACTTACACAATTAACAAATAAATACATTAAATAAAATTAAATTGTATAATTTATCCTAAAATCGTAGTGAATGCATTTTGCTAATGATATATAAATGCATTGACTCTTTATGGGTTAGACAATGCTAAGTTATATTTACAGAGTACCGGTGACAGTCAGAAAGTTCTCCAGACAATGCATATCATTAGTAGCAGTGGTACACATCAGCCGCTACAACTGCTTTGGTGCAATGCACGATACTGATTTTTGGGAAATATAGTTTCCTGTAGGAATCATTCATAACAGTGCAAAACTCATACCCTAAAACCGATATCAGTTACGTTTCTGTAATGGCATGTGGCATGCACACAAACACACACACACACACACACACACACACACACACAAACACACACACACACACACAAAATGAAGAAGCCCCCACACACATATACACACACATAGAGATAGCCAGCACTGTCTAAAGAAACAAGGCAGGTTGGTTATTAACCTAAGAAGGATGATCACTTAAGAAGAAAAGACAATCCTCAAGAAGTAAATCTACATAGGAAGGCAACTGTTTTGGAAAACAGATATTATAGCAATAACCAATTACTGGGTATGGTATATTGAAGATTTACCCATAGTTGGTGTAGTTTAAACAAAGGCAACTTTGGGTAACTCTTCAATATATCACACCCAGGAGTTGGTTATTGCTATTATACAATGACATAATTTATGAAAAAAAAATACTTTTCTGAAATAATGCATTTGTATAATGGCACTGTGATATTCTTCTCCATTATTTCTGTATCCTGTGGCTTTATTGATGTACTGCGCATGCATATGGGACTTATGTTCCCATGGTTATGCAGTACATCACTGCATTGGAAAAGCAAGCAATAAAGATGGGAATATCTCCATTGCCTGTTTTTTTTTTTAACAAACTGTGAAATTCAGACAGTTTTGAGGTATGAGAGAGGGCTAAAATAGAAAGAAAATCAGGTATGTTTCTTTAGTTTTGTGTAACGTACCTGATTTTTCTTGTGTTTTCTCTGCCCTCTGTACCTACCGCTCAACCTCTTAACTCAAGAAAACTACAAAGCTTTGGCAAATATTAAAAGAAGAAAGTTTGGGTGGCCAGACTTTTTTTCTGTTGGCATATGCTCAATTTACAATGGGCACACTGGTTGAGCTGTCCAATCATCATGCACATTTTTGAATGCTAACAACTTGTCATTGTATAATATCAGTTATGAAATGAAAAGGATTCCAATCATCCTTTACTATTTAACAGTGCCAACATCATATTGCAGCAAAGAAAGCTTTATCTAAGAGATGATAATGATCTTGATTTTGTAGGCCAGGGTTTATTTATCTCATGCTCCACCTCCACACTGATTAAGAGCAAAATCATTCCACAAAGCTAAACTTAAGGCCATCATTAAAAAGAAACACTCACACTTTTTGAATTTTACTCTTCTCAAAGAAGCAATAATAAGAGATGTATACAGTATCTGAATCAAAGAAATATTCTTTACTAATGGTTGTGTTGATTTTCCCTCAGTTCAAATATGCTGTCAGTAGGCAATATTCATAATTTTAGAACCACACTTCCCCTGACATCCAGAAACAAAAGAAAAATGTAATAAAACTTCATTCCAGGATGGTTTAGCTCTTTTGCCCTTACACTTTCACATGGAGTTCATCAGAAATTATACAACATAAACATTGCCCCACATTTAAACTCCCTAACAGAAAAAAATAACAGTTACACAAATGCCATTTGATTTTAAAATAATAGTAAATATAGATATGTATGTAAACTTCTACCTCCTAGGACATTTAATGGACCAACATCCATACAAATAATAAAAAACAAAAATAGTAATAAATATAACAAACTATTTATATCATAAAAGCATATTACCATACAAAACACGCAAATAGTCTTACTCCATATTGCCTAGAATGCATAAAAATCTCAAAGCAGAGACCATTACTACAGCAAGTTTTGTTACCTTACCTGTGTCTGATACCTTCACTGGAAGCAAATGGAAAATGTTTATGCAAATTGTATCCACTATATTATAGAGATAATGATTTACATAATGATGTATTTGACCTGCTAATTCTTATCTTCTTTATTGGATTCCTAGTAAGTCTTGTATCAAGAATTGTAGAAAGCTTTATGATGGATATTACTTTGCACTGATTTAGTAAGCAATCTTGTTAGTTTGTAGTTGTTTGACTATTTCTTGAAAGGTATTAAAACCTTCAAGATTTGCATAATTTTCTGAGTTTTCAATATAGATGTGGTAGCTGTTATAGATAGTATCTCCTCACAGTGAGTTTATTTTTCAGACCAAATTTTTGTGTTTGTACTTTAATGGACCAGTTTAAAATTCCTGAACATTCTGCTCTGAGACATCCCAGTCAATTATGGAAAGACAATGAGCAAAAATCTGTGACTGTTTTAAGATAGGGTCACTGCTGGCTGTTTCTGGATTTATTTATAGTAAACATATTTCTTTACCTAAAAAATAAATAACTACATAAAAGAATCACCCCATATGGCCAGCATTGCTGGCATGTGTTAGTCATGTGCAAATGGTTATTATTACAGGTATACTGTGGTAAATACTGCCATTTCATTTTTTATGAAGACTATATATATATTTATATATGTGTGTGTGTGTGTGTGTGTGTGTGTGTGTGTGTGTGTGTGTGTGTGTGTGTGTGTGTGTGTGTGTGATATATATATATATATATATATATATATATATATATATATATATATATATATATATATATATATGTATGTATGTGCGTGTGCAGAACCCTGAAATCCTGAAATTTCAAAATTCAACTGGTCGAGACCATATGATCAAGGATTCAGAATTCTGAAATTCTGAACGGAGATCTGCATACAGCACTGAATGGGAGATTTCACTTTTCCTTACTGTAGTGCAATCTCGGAGTTGATATATTTAAGTAGCAGGGGTGTGGGTGGTGCAGGGGGGCTTGCCACTCTGCAGAAATATTTAAATAGTTGTTTTTTTTTTTTTTTTTGGATTTCTTTCGGAATTTTGATATTCCGAAACATCAGTCATATGGTCTGGATCATATGACATTCAATGTTTCAGAATTTTGAGATTCTGAAGTGAATCCATACACACACACACACACACATATATATATATATATATATATATATATATATATATATATATATATATTGAGATTTGACAAAATGCATAAGAAGTAGGAAGGAGATAGCATAAAATGATTAGCAATTTTCAGAGAGCAACAGGCAAATAGGGAAGCAGCCATGAAGTTCAAAAAAGGGGTGAGTGAAACACCATGTAACAGATGCACAGATAAGAAAGACAGAATATAAGGATGGGAAAGACTGGAGTGGTAATTGATGGAGAAGATAAGATGTTTTAAACAAGCCTTGTTCTTAATATAGCTGTAAAGATCTACAGTTTCAAGTCTGCAACTTTAATTATTAGCAAGTTTTTCCAAAGTAGATATACAACTGAGTCCTGATTCTGACTACATCCACAGGCTGAGCTCTCTTGAGTAAATAGATTAGACTGTGAGACTCACTGTAATTACTCTTTGTCTGTTTTTTTTTTCCTTAATCTTGAAAGTTTAGTTAATCAAAGCTCTCTCTAATGCATATTTTAAGAAGACTTTCTACATGCTTATTTGAGATCAATAGTAATTGGAGCAGTATAAATTTCTAATTATTATATTGCTAGTTGAGAGAGTTCTTATCAGAATCTGAAAAATAAACATCAAAACAATATCAACTACATGCTCTTTGCTCTTTTAAGATATTTAATATGTGAAAAGAAAATTAAATACAGTCTGTTGTTCTGAAACACAGTGAATCTTTATGAATGTTTTTCTTTCATTGATAATTACAATAGCATTATGTGTTATTAAAAAGGCACTCTGATAATCTCTTCAAATATACTGTTGCATGCCTTGTCACTTAGTTCTCAAAACCATTTATTTATTTATTTATTTATTTATTTATTTATTTATTTATGTAGTTATTTATTTGTCCTTTGTTGACTGGGTTAGTCCCACTAGGTTAGTAGCCTCTTTTCATGGGGAGACCTGAGGAGACATTTGTACTACTTGAGGAAATTTGGCTAGAGCATCGGGAACCGCCCCATGACAGGCTACAATCAGTGCTCACAGAAGTGCTAGCTGCGAGTATGTATGCATGCCATATTCCTAGTGCAGTGGCAGCTGGGATAACAGTGTGTAAGATAGATGATTCAGAAAAAGCATGTTTTTTTTGTGGGAAATAAGGACATTTAATTAGAAACTGTGACAAAACGAAATGTTATCTTTATGGTAAAACTCAACATGAAGCAAAGAAATGTGAATTTGAATGTTATAAATTTAACAAAAACTGGACATTTATGGATGGATTGTAAAGAAATAGAGAATGAACAAAGCTTTACAAATCAGAGTAATGTTAAAAAGTACAGTGAAAATGAAGAGATAGAAATAGATGAAATTCTAGAAGGAAAAAACAGGGAGATAGTAAAAACATTGAGGGTCAGGAACTCAAAATAGAATCAGAAGCCAGTAATGAAGAAGATATAAGGTGGAAAGTAGTAAGAGGAAAAAAATCCACTGGAAAAAGTGTAGAGCATAGAAAAATAAAATTTAAAGGTTTTAATGTAAAGGAAAATATGAAAGGAAATGGGTACCAGTTATAAAATTAAAGAAAACAACATAGGAGGAATATGATATCATTTTAATTACGGAGGAGAGAAAGGAATAATTAGGATCACAGGATCATAGGAAGTTACTAGGCTATTGGCTCTGAGGCTCTTATAATCCTAGCCAAAAATTTAGCCCATGTTCTGACAAGACAGCACCCAACCCCCCTGCCCAGCCAGGTGGAATCCCAGGGGTGCATTTTCTGTTCCCCATCCAGTTATCCAGGTTGTGCTTAAAAAAGGTTAATGAGGTACTCTGCTTGATGTAGAGAAGGAGTCTATTCCACAGAGGGGGAGTCTCTGGGAACAAATCTGCCCTGCCAACAAATGTTATTGATGTCACAGACCAGGTTGTGGTCGCACATGCAGGTTACTCGAGTGGAGCTTGACTTGCAGATATGCAGCAGTCTCATCAAGGTGGGGTCTGAGATTGCTTTGTATGCCAAACAGAAGTCACCTCTGAGGAGTCCGTATGAGACTGAGTAGAGGTACAGGGCTTTTAGCCTATCTGTGTAGGATAGCTGTTTTAGCCCTGGATTCTCCTTGTGAGGAACCTCTGTGGTCTCTCCAGCTGCTGTATGTGTTTTGTGAGGTACATGCCAAAAGGGGCATTGCACTCAGTAATGGGTCTTATAAGGGAAGAATACAGGGATTGTATGACCTTTGTCCCTGGATGAGATACCCTTACTATTGAGGTAGACCATGTAGAAATCTTTCCATACAATGGAGGCAATATGGTGATCAAAATTCAGTTTTCTATCAACTTGGGTGCCCAAGTCCCTCACAACTGATTGTGTGCTTAATACCTTGTTGTTAATGTGATAATTTGTAGGGATGTCACTCTCCCCAAACGGGATGATGATGCATTTTTTGGCATTCAGGTTTAAGGCATGTTTATGACACCAGTCATTTGTTTAGGTGAGTCTTGGAGGATGGTCACATCACTGGGAGAATTGATAGCACCCAGCTTGCAGTCATCTGCAGTCTTGGTCAACCATAGCCCACTGGTTTTGTCCTGCACCTCAGAAAAGTGTATCCTAAACAACAGAGGCCCCAAGGCCGATCCCTGGGGTACACCACTTGTTATGAGTCTACTGTTTGAGGTAGCTTCCTCTATTTTGACTAGGTGGGTTCTATCAGTCAGCCAGTTTGCTACTCATCTGGTAAGTTACATATTCTTTCAGTTAATCTTATAAAGACCATAAAAAGGAGGATAGGAATTTTAGACTCAAGCAACAAATGTGATGGTGATATTACTATTTTAGAAGATATAACATTTCTGACACATGCAGAAAGACTGCAAACATAAAAAAGTACAGGGATGAGAAATAATATGGAAAATGGGGAATGAAAAGTGTTCAGGAATAACAATATTGTGCAGAAGAGTTGTAAAGAATTTAGATATCATATTAGTAAACATGTGGAACTTAACAATTGTAGATTTAAGATGGCAAGAAAATGTTTCTGGAATCATAGCTATTTATGCTCATATGACATGTAAAGAAAGGTAGAATTTATTTCAATATTTTAATCACAGGAGATTTTAACTCTGATTTAAAAGAGAATAAAAAAAAATAGA
Organism: Protopterus annectens; assembly: GCF_019279795.1. Lineage (NCBI taxonomy): Eukaryota > Metazoa > Chordata > Ceratodontiformes > Protopteridae > Protopterus > Protopterus annectens. The sequence goes on from NC_056733.1 coordinate 373,433,897, forward strand.
AAATAAAATGTAAAATAATTATTGAAGTAATGAAATGTGGGAAAATGGTTATATGGAATAGAAAACCATGGACATATAAAAGGGGTGCTTTTAAACTGAAATGGATTACTTTATATTATCAGAAGGTATATTATAATGGAAACAATCTATTATAACAGGTTTTTTAAACCTTTTGACAATATGGATGGAGATATGTCATAATGAGGAATACATAAAATAGGAAAAGGTATAAAACAAATTAAATGAAAGGGAATTGAATGAAAAAGGAAAGGAAGCAATTATTCAGTTATGGAAAGATCATATTGCTATGCAAGTATTTTACAGTAGCTTGTCTGACAGGTACATCACCTTTAAAAGACAATACAAAGATAATTATTTTCACTGGCAAAAAAAGTAAGAAGGAAAAAAAACAGGAATATATATATATATAGATATATTAGAGAATTTAAAGTATAATTGAAAATATTATGAAAATGAGAATTAAATTTATAAGAGAAATCAAGATAAAATTAAAGATTATGTAAACAGAGATATATTTTACTAGAAAAAATGAAGAAGTATCAATATATTTAAGTAAGATAGTGAATGAAGATGGTAGTATGATGACAGAATTGAAAGATAAAGAAGGGAACTTAAAGAAAAAACAACAAATTATGGAAACTGCTATTAACTATGTAGAAGAAATGTTTAGTAAGAAAAAGAGACAAAGTGGAAGGATATGGTAAGTAAAAGATTTTCCAAACAAATTAACTGAACATTTGAAAAAGAGATTACATTATATGAACTAGAATAAGTGTTTAAACAGTTAAATGTAGAATCTATTGCTGGTCCACATGGAACTGGGTTTGAAATAAAAATCTGGAAGAATGGCAAAAAACTACTTAGCATGTGCATTTAATGAATGGTTAAATGATGATTTAAATCATAAAGATTTGAAGTGTGGAACAGTAACATTTATATGGAAAAAGGTAAAAAAGAAGAAATAAAAAATGTTAAATAATACAGACAATAAGATGTTTATGAAAATAATACAGAAAATATTTGAGAAGATGCAATACATGGGAGTAAAATGTATATGTTATGAATGGATAGGGATGTTAAGAGATATTAATGATAGTCAGACATAGTGGATGATATTGTAAATAGGAAAGAAGATATAAAACTCATGGTTGGTAATATTAACAAATCATTTGATTCAATACAACATGATATGGAGTGGGATATAATGGAAATGTATGATATCACCAATAAAATTAAACAAGTGTTTATAACAGCATATGACAATAATAAGGTAAGAGTCTTAGTAAATGGTTGGTTAAGTCTAGAAATAAGTATGAGTAATGGTATAAGACAAGGATGTCCTATGAGCAGTATTCTACTTGCTTTAGTTATGAATATAATACTCAGGGAAATTAATGAAAAGATGAAGATTGCAAAGTTTATAATTTGTATAGATGCTGAAATTCCAGTTACACTGTCATACAGAGATAATCCCCTGTATTCTCTATGCCTTGCACGGCGTGCAAGATCAGTGCAGGAACTCTAGCAAGCAATATATCTGCCATATGATCCAGGAACAGCCTGAAGAGGCATGCATGAGCGTTCCTGCACTAGTCCTACATGGACTAAGCCCCTGTATGCAAATCACCCCATTTGCAGGAGAAATCCATGCAAATGAGGTGAATGTGTGATCCAGGAAGCTTGCAAACGGCCGTGCAGGACTAGTGCAATCTGCAGAAATGTACTCGGTTAGTAACCGAGTACGTTTCTGCAAAATCCAAAACAGAGCTGTGACAGCTCCAAATAAAGGCTGCATATCATATAGGAAGCATGCCAATGGCCAAGTATTAGACCACTGACATTGCAAACATGCTAAAAAATAAAAAAAAAAACAACTTTTATTTTTTTTAGCCAATCTTGGCTGTTTAAGTATAGGGCAGTAGCGTGCAAATGGGATCTGGGGAAAATAAAAAATAAACCTAAATCAAGCATTCTAACTAAAATCACATTTCTGCCATACAAGTCAATGGCAGGCAGAAGACAACATGGCCAGTGAGGAGTGGTTGCTAAGGGGGGAGGCTTAGTGTGAGACATGTAACTATGCATTAGCAGACAATCCTATGCAAATGAGGGGAATGATAGTGAATCCCAGTTTTCCCCAGCATGCTAGTCAGGTCCCAACAGCGTAAGAGTAGGAATAGCTTGGTGCAAGCTTAGGAGTTAGGTGACATCATGGGGGGTGTGTCAGGCATATTGTGGGCGGAATGGAGCCCTGTGGCTTGGGTTTGCTCCTAACTTAGGACAGCTAAGCTAGAGGGTGTGTCTGAATCTGCCTAGCAATCTTTACATTGCTTAAGTGGGGTGCGCACCAGGTTTTAAAGGAAGAAAAAGAAAGTTAAACCAGGAAATAGCAGCACAGTGCACATTTGAGCACTCTGTTTGTGTGGCGCACCCCCGGGCATAAACCAGAAGGCAATGGGAAGGGAAAACAGTAGTAGGAAGGTAATCAAGGAGAACTAGCATAGCTGGCAGGTGAAATGTATCAGAATCAGCAAATTACACAGGCAGCAAACCAGCCCAGCCCAGAACACTACTATAAACTATGCAAACCCCTTCCCCTCTGTTTTTTCCCCACACTCTACACCACCAGTGTATACAAACAGGGACATTATAACAAACAAACCTACAAAATGAGAAGGGCTGCAGCAGGCAACATAGAACAACATGTGCAAGAGGCTGAGGATGGTGAGGATGTGAATGCTGCTGATCAACCCACAGTGAGGAGACGGAGAAGAGTGTACAGACCCAGGTAACCTACCAGGGGCTAGATGAGTTGGAGATAGTGGAGCATTATCCGGTGGACAGAGACCTCCTACAGAAAATTGTTGAGCTGTGCCGGCCACATCTGACACACCAAACTGACCCAGTGGATACCAAGGTATGTATAGGCATAGGAATACTAGCCGCAGGTACCTCCCAAAGCTCAACTGGGGGTATCATGAGGATCTCACAGCCATCAGCATCCAGAGTATTCCACCAGTTCCTGGATGCCGTGTCAACACATGCCAATGAGCACATATATTTCCCCAACACCCGTGAGGTGTTGGCCAGCAATATGTGTCTCTTCCACCAAATAGCAGAATATCCTTAGGTAGTGGGTGCTATAGACTACACACACATACACATCAAAGCACCACCCAGTGATCAGGGTAGGGCCTACATCAACTGCCAGGTCTGCTGTGATACCCAGGGCATTATAATAAATGTGTGTGCTGGCTGCTCTGGAAGCTATCACAATTCCCACATATGGCATCTGACACAGCTGTACCAGAGATCTGATATTGGGAACATCCCCTATGGTCACCTAGTAGGGGATGCTGGTTACACACTGGAACCATGGCTGATGACACCCATCAGAAATGCACACACACCTGAACAAGAACGCCATAATGAGGCACACGCACAAACCAGACTTATAATAGAGAATGTGTTTGGGATGCTCAGGTCATGGTTCCAGTGTTTGGACACATCCAGTGGAGCCTTGTAGTACTCACCAGCTACATGTACCCAAATTGTTATGGTATGTGCCATGCTACACAATATGATCCTGTGGAAACAGCTGCAGCAGGAATAGCATGGGGCAGGGCCACACAGCCCCCCACCAATGCCAAGGCCTGCACAGGCACAGAGTGACTCAGAGGAAGAACAACCTGAGCCTGCCTCAGTAGGCAGATGGAGGCATGCCTAGTTTGCAGAGGCTGCGGCAAAGAGACAATGCATAACACATACACTGACACAGTAGGGACACAGGGAATGACACCTCTTTCTGACTCGCACATACAGTAAAAGGGATGCCAAACATGATACTACCTGTGCTGAACCATATATAGTGAGTGTACTATGTGCATCCAACATAGGCAGCCCTGCAGCACCATCCACAATTCTGGCATACCCTCAAGGTAAGTCAATCAACCTACCAATTGCCAAATGGAGTAGAATGTGTCATTACTTGTATCTATGGTATGGATGTAAGCATGCAAGGGAATTGGGTGGCTGAATGTTATGGCAGCAGAAAGTTGACACCCATAGTGGCACCATGACATCTGTAAATATATACTGGAGTCACCATAGTAGCCAGTACTACACAGGGTGACAAAGCGTACTGCAAGAACTGTGCTGGGTGACATGTGTGTCCATATGACTCACACATGCCAAATGGTGCAGTTCACATACCCAACAACAGTCTCAGCCAGCAGGACAAGTGTAGACAAACCCAAACAGAGCCTGTGCTATGGTCCCTGAATGAAGGCTATGGTTAACCTCCCCCACAGGCCTGCACAGACAGACTACAGCAGGTCAGGCAGTGGGATGTTAGTTATGAAGGGTAGGAAGTCAGACATTAATATGTAGGGCAACCAAAGCTAAGATCTGTAATACACTGGTATGCCTCTAGTCAGCATGATACGTAAGAATACAGAATTAAATGGAGTACCTGACATACCAGTACAGTCATAGCAAATGTGTACAAGTGTCAGGTGTGCCCCCCATCCTATGTAGTAATGTAATAACAGTCAGGTGTGCCACCCAAATCCTGTGTAGGAATGTAGAAATAGACAGGTGTGCACCCCACCCTATTTAGTAATGTAATAACAGTCAGGTGTGCCCCCCCAATCCTGTGTAGAAATTTGGAAATAAACCGGTGTGCCCCCCCCCATTCTACATAGTAATGTAATAACAGTCAGGTGTGCCCCCAATCCTGTGTAGAAATGTAGAAATGGACAGGTGTGCCCCCCAACCCTATGTAGTAATGTAATAACAGTCAGGTGTGCCCCCCCAATCCTGTGTAGAAATGTAGAAATAGTCAGGTGTGCCCCCCCATCCTACGTAGAAATGTAGCAACAGTCAGGTGTGCCTCGCAGTCCTGTGTAGAAATGTAGAAATAGTCAGGTGAGCCCCCCCGCCTCTGCAGAAATATAGTAACAGCCAATGCCAAATGCTCGACGGATACCCTGCAGAAACAGCATGCTACCTGGAGATGTACAACACAAAGGTCAGCACTGCAGTACAAACTACCTGGACTTGATCCACAAATTAAATACAGATGGGCATACTAGGCATGCTCACACACTTAAACACATGAAGTCCATGTCTGCAAACACCAGTAGACCAGACATATCTGGCATTCTCAGTTGTTAGTGCAGACACTCATCAGTGTGCACCACTCATGCCTTACACACACAATGGATAGGATTACAGACATATATATAAGGACAACACACTATAATAAGCCAAAGGTAGATGTACATAGATATGTGGAAGAGGGTGACTGTGACAAGGAGCCATTCAGGCCTTTCCCACCCAGCATACAGCCAAAGGGCCCCAACCATATGAGGTTCAGATGTCATTCACTGCAGATACTAGCCACCAGTATCTGTCAGCATTACAATCTATGTGGTGCACATGCTAGCTGTGCAACATGACTGTACAAGGAAGTAGTCATCTAGCAGCTGTATACACGTACCTGTGAAATATGACCCTGTGTGTGCCCGCATGTGGCGTGTCAACCTCTAGATGAATGGGTTATGGCCCATGCACACACACCGCCCTCCCCATAACCCTACTATGACAAGCCTGCTGAGGTCATCCACTGTGAAATACACCTTTGGGAGAGCTGTAGCCTAGTAATCTCTGTGGCACATCCCATAACTGCATACTGCTGTAGTTTGATAATGTAGTTAGATAGGAGTTCAAATCCCAGCCATGGCAACTGTGTTTGTGTGTGTGTCTGTGTAGAGAGCAATGCATTTTAGGGTAGTCACACTCCCTACAATTGAAATGTTCTACTTTGGTAAGGCTGCCAATGTCATCCACCTAGAAATACATCTCTGGGAAGTTGTAGCCCAGTAATCTCTGTAGTGGGTACCATAACTGTGTACTGCTGTAGTGTGGCAGGAGTTCTAATCCCAGACTTGGCAACTGTGTGTGTCTGTGTAGAGAGCAATGCTTTTTAGGGTAGTCACACTACATACATTTTGAATGCTCTACTTTGGTAAGGCTGCTGATGTCATCCACCAAGAAATACACCTCTGGGAAGGATGTAGCCCAGTAATATCCATAGCATGTGCCATAACTGCGTACTGCTATAGTGTGATATAGAATTCTGGTAGGGTTCTATTCCCACCCATGGCAGTTCTAGATGTTATGTGTGTGTTTCAATGTCTGTGTAGAGAGCAATGCAGTTTTGGATAGTCACACTCAATATATTTCAAATGTCCTACGTTGGCAATTCTGCTGATGTCATTCACTGTGAAATACACCTTTGGGTTTTCCAGTAATCTCTGTGGTACATCCTAAAACAGCTTCATGCTGTAGTGTGAAATAGACCTCATTTAGGGGTTCTATACCCACACATGTCAATTATGGAAGTTTTGTGTGTGTTTCAATGTCTGTGTAGGGAGCAATGCATTTTAGCCTAGGCGCATTCACTACAATTCGATTGCCCTACTTTGGCAATCTTGCTGATGTCATCCAATGTGAAATATACCTTTGGGGAAGGAGCTCTCCAGTAATCCCCATGGTGCATCCTATAACAGCTTCATGCTGTAGTGTGATATAGACATCTGTTAGGGGTTCTATACCCACACATGTCAATTATTGAAGTTTTGTGTGTGTTTCAATGTCTGTATAGGGAGCAATGCATTTTAGCCTAGCCACACTCGTTACAATTTGAATGCCCTACTTTGGAAACCCTGCAGATGTCATCCAATGTGAAATACACCTTTGGGGAAGGAGTACTCCAGTAATCTCCATGGCGCATACTATAACTGCATACTGCTGTAGTGTAATAAACTAGTTAGGTAGGAGTTCTAATCCCAGACGTGACATGTGTGTCTGTGTTTGTAACCCATACCCTGTGTGGAGGTGGCTGTGAGTGTGTAACAACCGGGCCCAATGTGGAGTGGGTTTTGCAAATTTCTTATGTGGTGGCCCTAGTATATATCACAATGTCCACCATACAGGGATAACAGATGTGAAATAGTTGAGAGGCTGAGCTGCAGATCCATACCCATACATGTGACATCAAGGCCAGGCAAACAAAGTTAGCAACCCTAGTATTAGCCAGAGAACACTCTCAACCCATGTCTACACACACACACACACACACACACACACACACACACACACACACACACACTTGCCTAGGCAACAGCCGCTATGTTGGTAGTACACTGCATGCCCACTGATAGTAACTATGGAATGATTGCAGTGGCCTACAGAGGGCATGGCACCCTGTCCATCTGTCCAATAGGCACGTAGATGCACCTTCCCCATGTTTCCCACTGGACACCTGCAACACCTGTGGTGCCTTCAAATGTGACCCACAAAGGACATACCAAGCCTGAAAACATGCCCAGTATGGACAGATGCCACTGACACCAGGAAATGCTGTTAGCATGCTATCAATGTAGGTACAGGGTAAATATGCTGTCCATTAACAGTTCCTGCCACATGAGGCATCTGATGATAATCTGTGTACACAACATGGGCCAGATTCCCCAGGTACAGTTCCACATGTCACTGTACATGTATGTGGGAGGTGTGCACATCACAGACACCATCCATGTCATGGACTAAGGAACACATACATGGCAAGCAATGCACAGCAGTGGCCACACACAATAGTCACCCAAGTGGCTGGATGGTGAATACAATACCCACCTGTGTGGGAAAATCCAGAAACTACACCCCTGAGCCACAATGCAGACCATTGTCATGTGGCCTGATGCCAAGATGTACCCATCACCTAGCCTTGTATAGCCGTCTGGCACAGTTGACCACTACACACCCATGAATCAATGCACCCATGCATGTCAGTACTGGCACTCTGTGTGTGCGTGTGTGTGTGTGTGTGTGTGTGTGTGTGTGTGTGTGTGTGTGTGTGTGTGTGTGTGTGTGTGTGTTGTATGATGTGTATGTTCACATTCACACTCACTATAACCCCCATTGGCATACTGAAGCATGCTGTCTGATGTCAGACACCTCCCCATACCCTTTGCACATATAACCTCTTTATGACCCCTGTGGTGCATGTGATACCTACACAGTAATGTGTTGTGGCAATCTCACTAGTGATGGGTTGTATTCCTGGCCCTGCCAAGTGTGTCAATATGTATGCGTCCCTGTGAGAATGTGGCTGTGTTGACACTGGCACATGTTCATGTGGACAGGCACGTATACTACACCTACTGTATAGCTACCATATCCCTGTTGCAGATGTCACTCACCATCACATATACATTCTGAGGGCTCCACAACATGTAACCTATGTGGTGCATCCAATAACTGCATAGAAATGTGATCACACTACATAGTCATCAAGGGTTTGATACCCTGTGCTGGTTAAGTTTTACTCTCCCACCCCTCTCTGACTTGTCTTTGCCTCTGTCTGTCTCTATCACTTCCTCTCTGGTGGATGTGGAGACCTACACCTGCTTTGCTTAGGCAGCAGCATTTGTATTTTAAGTGATGCTCATGATCAGTTGATGGCCTCTGCACGAATTGCAGCCCTCCCCTAGCTGATTGCATGTGGAACAGCTGTGGTAACATTCCCATAGCCAATTGCATGAAAACACATTCCAGTATCTAGAAACATCATGTTGGTGTTGGGCCTTTTCATTCACTGTGATCAGGAACTCGATCTGTTGTTTGGCAAACAGCATCTCAGATGGTTTGTGGATTTACCTCTAACAGCATACACTGTTGAAGCAGGGCAACACACAGGAGGGGGATGTGCCTGACCTGACTACAGACTGTAAGTGCTGCTATACTGCATTTGGAGTAATGTTGGTTTAACAGTGTGTGTGTGGATATGGCTGTCCTACATGTTTTAGTACCTGCCATGTCAGTTCTATGTTTATGAGAATCCCCATCTGTAGGATCATCTGCAGACTGGGCAGTGTGTGGTGCCTTTGGTTTCATGTGTTACCCACAGAGCATCTATCTGTGAACTGCAGAAGGTAGTGTGAGGATTGCAGTCTGTAGAAGGTGAAAGCCGTGACAGTTACTGACTTCATATCCCTCATAGGATATATGTTGCAACAAGCCCTGTTATAACAGTAAATGTATGAGGTTATCACAGCAACATGTCAATTTTGGCCCTGTGTATGTGCTTCCAGCCATAACTCTGTCAACCTTTGTACATATGTCATGCATTAAGAGGTACATATGTGCTGTTCATCATAATTAGTGTCATCGTATCTGATAACAAGCCAGTGAGATATCAGACTGCTACACATGTTATGTACAGTAGGGGTTATAGTTGATGACATAACCTGGACATTCTATGGTTGTTTGTACAGTACTGAGGTATGTGTACTTATGGTGAATGTCGACAGTGTGTGTATTGTTAATATGTACCTTGGCCTGTGTACTGACTGTGGTAGATGTCATTGTTCTAGGCCCCAACCTATCTGATGTTACATGCTGCTCCACTGTACGTTACAGTACTGGCTTACATGTTGGTAGGGCCATACACACACATGTCCCATACCACAGACAGGCATCAGACCACACTGTGTAGTGGCCCAGTATATGTAGGGTTAGTGTGTGAGTGGCACATATGAGGATGGTGTTGAACAGATAGTCCATATACTGTAATATTATGGTAGCTTACCATATGTGGCTGTGGCTGTGTTCACACTGGTTGTGGTTATACACTTTCACACAGGTGTATCTTACCCTGTGCTGTGACATGCCTGTAGAGCCTGCTATATATGCAGGTACATGTGCATTCCCCCATAGGAGATGTAGGCTAGTGTTGAGCCAGTCTGCCTGTAGCCTGCACAGTGCTTTGTTACATGCCTAGCAGCTCAGTGTACTTACCCAGTGAGATGTCATGCCCAGATACTTGACAGATGTACTGCTGCCAGGCCTCCCTTAACAGTCATGTATGTCAGACAGTGCAGTGGGATGCTGTACAGATGTATGTCAATATCTAGTGGGTAGTATGTGGCCATGGCACCCCTGTACCAGCAGTTATTATGTGTCAGGACAGACAGGGTTGTGTGAATGCATAACCTATGGGGCAAATGTATGCCAGTTGTTATGTGTTATACCCATTTACATGGTTGTTAACATCCATATTGTTAGGCTTGGTCCACATGTTTTACACTAAGGGGTTCTGTGTATACCTCTTGACTGTACAGAGTGTGTCAGAATGTCCACATATATTGGCTAATATCTCTGCTGTAGTCCACAGGAGCATTACGTGCTAGCAGCGGAACTGTACTATGATGTCCTTAGGATGTCTGTCAGTAGCCAATGACGCACATGTGAAAAGCAGATGTGACCTCCCACACACACCATGTCTGTTAAGACAATCCCTATTACAGTAGCAATAATCTACTAATATACCTGCTATACTTACCTGACATCCCCTTGCACTATGAAGTTGGGACTATAGGGGCTGAGGTTGGGCTACACTTCATGTTCAAGACATATGGTGAAAATATATGTACATATAATTATCCAGATATCTATATATATAATTACACATATACATATCAACATATATAGATGGATATGTATATGTACATAGATATAAATATACACACCCAGATATATACATATACAGAGCAATATATGTCTACACATATACAGATAGTGATACATATGCACATATACGTATGGATATCTACAGATATATTGACAGTAGTACGTATATCAGAATAGATATGTATGCACATATAGTTATAGATATCTGCATATATACCATCATAACTAGGCATAGGGTTCAAGACCTGCAAGGGTTGTTCATTTTGTTGCTGGGCAGGACATGGGCTGTCGGATACTGAGTGGTTAAGGTAGTTTTGAGGAGCTTTAAGTGGGTTTGCATGGGTTTGCGTGAAGCTAAGTGGTGCTAAGCTATGGGTAAACGTACACACACTTACACAATGTAGGCAGCGCTTACCAGTGCGAAAATCAACTTGGCTGTTATATTGCAGCAATGTTGATACTTGCTAAGCATAGCTTAGCCCTGGTAACCAGAGCACACAATGTAATCTGATAACCTGTAATGAATGCATGTAATCCCATGTACAATACATGCACCTATGTGCTGTCTTTACAGTACCAAGGGTGTGAGTGTCACGTGTGGGACACAGACATATATGAGGCCTGTACAGCACTGTTATCCATGTGAATGTGTTACATACAGGTATAGTAGCCCAGGGTATGTGCTGTCACACTGGCATGTAGTGTGTCATGGCAGTACTACTCTTGACAGTGCTAACCCAGGCAAGAGCAGAGTGCTTAATGTAGTACTGACAACAGGCACACCTGCAAGCAAAGCTGGACACTGAAGCCACCCTGTTGTATCCCTGGTGTGTAAGCTGTATCACAGTATATACCCCTTACTGGTCTGTCAAGGCACTCATGCTACTACATAGCTATCTGCTAAGCTGATGACTGTCAGTCCCTGTATAGATGTGCAGATGGCAGGTATCCAGCTGGGATATGTACAGGCAACCTATGATTGATTGATGCCCTACTATGCGTGTGGTATATGCATGAGATACTTATCCCTGTAGTACCAATGTTGGGGTATACTATGGGTTGTATCGCAGTCGCGGCCAATGTGCAATGGTGGGTATGGCAGAGTGTCATCATGAGTTTCAAGGAGTACAATATCCACTGGGGGATGTGGGTGCTGTGTACACTCTTATTACACCAAGGTACACCAGGCATATGTTCCATGTACCACATTATGGCTACCACTGTCACCAGCAATCATACAGGTAACTGTTACCACATTCCAAGCCAGTTATGCATGTGATATGTGCAGCCTACCTGTAACACATTGGAGACATGGTCAAGTTAGTTAGCAGCAATAGGCCCTGGTATCTCAGATGTGTGTCTGGCTGTTATGTGTCTGTAAATGTGTACATGATGGTATGTCACACTATGTATCATCCAAATACCTCCTTTACATCCTCCATTAGCATACTGTACATGTCAGAGGATGTTCTGCATGTACCATGTAACCTCAACGCTGTGTGGTGTGTACAATGTAAGCCACACACGTCAGTATCATGACATAGCTAGGTAGGGGTCTAGTCCCACTGTTGGCAAGTAACAGTGTGGGTGTATGTGGATGGGTCTACATCAGGTTGCAGGGTATACATGCCTCAGTGAGCCACCTGTCCATGTGGCACAGGCAATAACTGGTTTAGTAACCTGTGAAATGTGTTCAACTGTACCCCAGATATGTCACAGCCAAGGTGTCAGCACAGTGACATACCCCATTGTGCAATATGACTGCAGACAACCCTCATGCTGACACATGTACACCTACAACACAAATGGATAACATTATAGGGACTGCAATCAACCAGTGTTACTAACAGCTATAATGCATCATTGCTGTGCTGCTACACTGCCTGCCAAATATGCCTCACACACAACTCCCTACAACATGTTACACTGCAGTACTGTGGTACACTATTGTACAGTCACTGTGCGCATCAGAACCATATCAGCCTGTCCCTGCATTGATGGTATGGATGACAAGGATGGGGCACAGGTATCATCATATGCACAGGGCATCCTACTGCTGACACATGTGCACCTACAACACAATTGGATAACATTATAGAGACCACAACCAACCAGTGTTACTAACAGCTATAAGGTATCTTTGATGGATGGCTACACTACCTGCCAAATATGCCTCACACTCTACTCCCTACATGTTACACTGCAGTACTGTAGTACACTGTTGTACAGTCACGATGTGCATCAGAACCATATCAGCATATCCCTGCATCAATGGTATGGATAACAGGGATGGGGCACAGGTATCATCATATGCACAGGGCATCCCAGTGCTGACACATGTACACCTGCAACATAATTGGATAACATTATAGAGACCACAGCCAACCAGTGTTACTAACAGCTATAAAGAATCATTGCTGGATGGCTACACTACCTGCCAAATATACCTCACACTCTACTCTCTACAACATGTTACACTGCAGTACTGTGGTACACTGTTGTATAGTCACCATGTGCATCAGAATCATATCAGCCTGCCCCTGCATCAGTGGTATGCATGACAGGGATGGGGCACAGTTATCATCATATGCACAGGGTGGGGTGTTGGTTTGCCAAAGGCTGAGGGTGGGTCATACATTTGACACCATGTGTCTGGGTGAGGGGTGTACTCTGGGGAGCAGGCCAAGGTGATGTTGTGTTTGTAGGTATGGGGTTGCCCTAGGTGTGTTTGCATAGTGTGTGGGTATGCATGCACTCAGTTCTGCCATGTGGCTGCCCTACACAGGTTTTTATGGACAACTGCAGACCATACCTGGCAGGATGTGCAGTTCACTGCCTCCAGCAACAGACATGTGGACTGTGCCTGCCATGGGTTCAGTGGGCATGTCCAGGTGCAGGCCTTGATGTGCTACTCTCACCTGCTGATGACATTTGTCTGCTGGTGCCAGGTCCCTCCTGGGACTGGCCAGGACCATGTGCACTTGATCTGGTGTGGTATGGACAGCACACCCCTCACACTGCTGGGGCTTCTACTGCCACTACAGGAGCCCTTGGTGTCCTGGCACATCCATGTTTACTGCCAGCTGTTGGCATTGCTGGCCTATGTTCAAGCAGAAGTCGTTGCACTCCCACCACATGTTCAAGCATGGACAGACCATGGTTGATGAGGGCCATCATCTCACCAGACCATCTATCCATGAACTCAGTTAATCCATGGATGGCACCAGCCAGTTCATGGGCGTTGTCATTTGAAGATGTGAGAACAGCCCTCTGCAGCCTCAGGCCCTGTGGTAACATTCTATACGTGCCTGTGCTGCCATCACAGCCTGAAACATGCTTCTGCTGGTAGCAGCATGATGTCCAGAAGCCCTACCATGAGTACCCTGAGACATCTGCCTATGTGGTGACCTACCAGTCATCCGGCTATGCCTGCTGTGATTGGATACAGTAGGCATGGTTACCACACTTTCCTGTGCACTGCCACTGAACGTCAGCTGTCCCTCTACTATGGCCACTGGTGATGGGGTGCATATAGGCACTGAAACTGTGTGCAGGGGTGGGGTGGCTAAAAGGGGGATGTCAAATGTTGGTGGAGTGTCGGCCCTTAACAACCCCACCTGTGCCTCAACATTATTATCATCATCATCATCTGTGTCTGTATGGACACCTACATCAGGTTGCATGCAGGAGGGACCCTGACCCACCTTGCCACCTGTGGGGGAAAACAATAAACACACTTTAAAACATATACAGCATTGCCTAACAGTACACACACACACACACACACACACACACACACACACACACACACACACACACACACACACACACACACACACCTCGGTAATACCTACCTGTCCATGACTTTACAGACAGACCCACATATATGTCCATGTATTACCCCATCCTGCATCACACTTGTTAACATACACACATTGATACCACTCATTAACATCACAGTCCTCTAAATGCCCATACAAGCAGCCACAACACAAGGCCTGTTGCTACTTTACCTGCCTGACCTGTGTGTACTTCACATACCTGTTGTGGGAATGATGTCTTGTTGAATGTCAGCTGGCTAAATGCTTGTGATTTCAGCTTATAGTTTGAAGAGCTTTGTCTTTTTTCTTTTTCTCTCTCTCTCTCTCTCTCTCTCTCTCTATCTCTCTCTCTCTCTCTCTCTCTCCAGTAAATGGATTGAGTGGCTTTGAATAGATTGCAGCCTGGCTTTAGTAGGTGGTGCACATAATCAGGTGATGGCATCTGCACCAATCAGTGTCGTCCACTGCAGCTTGCTGTGTAGTACTTCAATTATCACTGTCATGGCAACCACCTACTATAAAATCCCTACATAATGTGGGCGTGGTCTCTTTACCTTTCCTGTCTGATGGACATCCTTCCTGTGTGTGGGCATCAATGTTACAGACAGCAGGTAACAATACCTCTTACAGGAGAACTGGCACACTCAAGCCAGCTACATATTTTTAGGAGGTTCCAGAACTACAGACAGAGTGTGAGTAGAGTTTTGTTATGCTTTGTATAGTACTGGTGTTACAGGGTGTGTCTGTGTGTACATACTAGTTTACCTTGGAATGCAGTCTGTCTACATAGCTCTCAACTGTGGGCCTATCCTCTTGGTGGCCAACGGTGTGCCTATCATGTTTTGTCTATCCACCACACAGGTCCTGTGTCAGATATTGCACTGGCAGTGTGTGTTGAGTGCTATCAGTACATGGGTACATCCATTTATGTTTCTATCTTCAATTCCCTGACTATGGGTATGTTGCAGACTATCCTGTAACACCAACGACTTGCTTAGTGTATGACAACAGTTTTCCACATATGGGCCTATGTTCCAGCCTCTGTCCTCCACCTATATACCAATCTTTGCACATATGACATGCTGTCAGGGGTTGTTCTGTAGTGGGATGTGAGTATATCACACAGCCATTGCTGCCATCAGTCCACTGCTGTTGTATCCCCCACACATATGATGGGGCTGGGGCCATATATGTGTGGGCTTCACCTACACAATACATGTGTGCCCTTATGCACTCCAGAGGCCAGTGTATGTAACAGTGGTATATGGCCCTGTATTACTGAGTCTGGGGGGATGCACTATAAATAACCTAGGCTGTTACAAAATGTGGGGGTATCAGGGGTGAGCTGCCTTAAGGTATCTGGATGTACAGTACCATACACTTCACCTATATTTACATTACTTACATAAATTGGGATAATGAAGGCCTACTGCCTCCTGCCATACAGACTGTTCTGTTTGTCAGTGTGCTTGTGATGGTGTCAATTATGCCTTGTTATGTAACAGTTACATCTCATTTGGTCAACTGAAGTCTTTACTACCTAGTGATTTTGTACAGAGTGTAGATAGAGGCTGCTGAACTATACACCTGCATTACTTACTGCTGATTGTTAGGTATCCTTTGGCCCAGTCTGTCTTTACTACTGTACAATTTGAAAGGCATGGCCTGGACAGCAACAGTTGTGAACCTTTCCAGACTACTGTATTAGTATAACTGTTTCACAGTTGCATTACTCTGTTTATATGGATGTCAGTGTCTGAACAGCTATATGACATGGCATATAGAACTGTAATAGTACACAAATAAAGATTTTCCATTTCTGAAAACCTGTGTGTGGTGTTTTTCCTATGACCTCTCTGTGGGTATATGCTGCAGGCAATGATTGTCATTTGTATTGGTGTTCCATACAGTGTCCACTTGTGAAGGTGTTAACTGTAGGCATAGTGGCTGTTTCATATTGTGTGCACCTTCTACATATGTATCTTACTGTACATATATCTGCGTGTGTATATGTAGTCACATGTATAGCTATATATATATATATATATATATATATATATATATATATATATATATATATGTGTGTGTGTGTGTGTGTGTGTGTGTGTGTGTGTGTGTGTGTGTATCTGCATATATGTGTCTGTGTATATGTATCCTGAGGATATTGATAGCTCCCACATTTTACATTTCATATGGGAGCTAGACTGTACTGCATGATATGTTACCAATACCAGCCTGACATCATACAGGTGGGATGTAGTACTTTTAACATCTTGTGCCCATGTCGTGTCAGGTCTTGGTTATGGGATCTGCAACACTTGGCAGTGTATTGCAGGGCAGACATGTTTGGCTGTAGGGGGGTATACCGATTCGTACAAGACGTATATTGTTTGGGGCTTCTCAACCCCATTAACAGTGCATGTGGACATATATGTTTTAGTTAATCTACCATTTCTATCTACATATATCTGCTTACATATATATACATATGTCTGTATATACCTACATAGATATATATGCGTACATATATGTAACTTGCTGTGTATATGTGGACATATAGGTGTAGACATATATATATATATGTCAATGTAGGCATTTGCATGTATATATGTTCATATATATTTATATATATGTATATATTTCTAAATATATATATATCTACATATATAGATATGTTGTATCTGTTTAGATATTAATATATTTGCACACACATACATCTAAATTTTGGAATACATTATCTGTACTATTGCATGACTTGGATGATATGTTTCTGAAAACATCAGAGTTATGTATATCTGGCATGGCTTAATGCTAAATCACTTTGTCTATGGTGTGCAGGGACTTGGGTTCAAGCCTTGAAGAGGCTGTTTATTTTGTTGCTGGGCAGAATAGAGGCTGTTGGATACAGAGTGATTAAGGCACTTTAAAGCAGTTGTAAGCGGGTTTGCGCAGGTTTGTGCTACAGTAAGCACTGCTAACTTCCGGTTACAGTTTCTTATACTCAGTGAGCTTCTAAATTGCTTAAGCTGTGTAGGCATTGCTTACCCCCACGCAAACAGGCTTAAACCCACTCACTGCTGCTTAAAAGTGCTTTCTCCCACTTACCCCTGTGCTAATTTCTTTAAAAGAAAAGAAAAAGGGGTTGATAGGAAAGTGGTGAAAAAGGGGCACAAAGAGGGAAAGACAGTGGGGAAAATAGCCAGGCATGTGCAGGAAGGGTGTAGGGAAGGTCCATAGCTGTCCATTTCTTCTACAGCAACAGCTGTGCATATACACTGAATTTGTAGATAGATTTGGACATTCAAACCCCTGGGAGGGGGTGAGGACAACAATAATTTGTTGTGAAGCCAATTAGACCGGATTACATGTGTCCAGTGGAAACGTGTGCAAAATGGACAGCTATGTATGGGGTGAAATTTTTTTGTGGAACAGATTGCCCTTTTTTTTCAAGTGAGAGTGGGATGTTGGGGAAGGATAGTAGGTATATTTGGGAGGTAAGTTGGGTAGGTTAATAGACAAGACAAACAAGACTCATACAGGAGCGGTATATGACACATGTGGGGGTAAACACCTTGGACGGGGAGGGGTGTTTCAAAGTCACAAGCCCATGAGCCCCCAAATGGAAACAGTGGGACTGAGGTCCCCACCCATGGGCAGTCACCACTGCACTTTCATGGCCCCAAGAGTGGCTGTGCTGGGGGCTAGGTAGGAGGGGCAGGTTCACCCTCTAATTGTGCCATGCGGCCCTCAAGCTAGCATAGCTGGTCTCACAACTCCCTGTTGAGCTCCCTATGCACCACGGCCTGGACCTGATGGCAGGTGACAGATACCTCTCTTCCCCCAATCCCGGGGGGGCTGAGTCCCATCCCCTGTGGTGGTTCTACACGAAAGTGGTGCATGGCCAACAGAGGAGGAGGTCCCAGGCTGGGCCCCAGATGTGCTGTTGCCCAGTGCCATGGCCAGCTGAGGTGGGACAGCTGGGTCCACTGGAACCGGCCTTCCCATACAAGCTATGGTATTGCAGTTTTAAGAATGATATGCATTAGTAATAGTCAACAGCATTCAGGTTTAATTATAACAGCATGCATAGGTATTCCCATTAACCCAAGACATGAGATTTACACCAGTTGCAGAGCATGCAGAACACATGCATATATGGGCAACAGTGGCTATTACAACAGCATGCAGATTGCATTGATTGCAACAGGCCACCAGTATGGGGGTATCTTAACATGGATCCAAACAAAAAACAAGGACCAGCATACAAGGCACCTTATTGTAACATAGAATACTTTAATAAAAGTATTTTGGTTCTTTTGACAGACTAATTCAATACAGAGCCTTCATCAGTGTAAAAGATTCACAAAAAAAGAAACATTTTATAAATAAATGAATAGACCATGTGATTAATTACAAATGCTCATTAAGACCTGGCTTAAAGAGACCACCAAGTTTAATAATCCATTTTCTCTCTATGGAATTCAGTAATTCATGCCAACCTAATTTATTGTTTCTGGATCTGTTTATTTTATCTATAATGATGAAACTAAAACATGCATTACTGTGTATTAATGAATGCTTATAAAGAGCATTGCTTTCTCTCTTGTTTTTAAT
This sequence comes from Protopterus annectens, assembly GCF_019279795.1. Lineage (NCBI taxonomy): Eukaryota > Metazoa > Chordata > Ceratodontiformes > Protopteridae > Protopterus > Protopterus annectens. The sequence goes on from NC_056733.1 coordinate 373,452,886, forward strand.
GTCACTGAGGTGTTCAGATATTCTGAATTTCAAGGGTCTTGAAGTTTGACCAACGTAAAATGCAGGACAGTTGCACTTGGCCAAATATATTACAAAGTCCGAGGAACAGTTGGCAAATCATTTTATATTTTAAACCTTGGGGGTGTTTTGACTACTAAAATTTTTTGTTTTAAGTAACTTGGCACAATGTGTGCAGTGTCCGCAAGGAAAGCATCCAAGTAAAGGTTCACCTGATAGTGTGGTTTGGATAGTGTTGGTAATTTTGGCTTCAGAATGTTTGAAATGATTGAAAAAAGCAGATAAATGTCTGCCTTTATGGAAAGAAAACAGGCATCTGTCACCAAGTATTTCATTGAGTTTTGGATCACATGTTAATATATTCCAGTTTTGCTGGACAGTATTGATTAATATGTTAGTATTACGTCCATATGTAGTGATGAGTCTGGGTGGTTTGGAATTTGATTGATTCCTATTTTTGTAAAGAAGGAGATCATCCCTATTCATATTGTCCACAGTGTGTTTTGTGTGTAATAATTGACCCATTTTATAACCCAGTCATGAAATCTGAGAACTAAATCGTCCCTAAATCGTGTATAGGTGTGTCGATCAGAACAAATGCGTTTAATAGGCATGTACTGGGATCTGGGAATGTTTTTGCAAATGTGGGGGGGGGGGGTGAAAGCTGGAGGCATGGAGGAGTGAATTATTATCAGGGAATTTACGATGAATTTCTTTAGTCAACGTATGATCAGATGCGCGGCAAACCAGAACATCCAAAAAAATAATTTTATTTTTATCATAGTTGACAGAGAATTCAATTCCCCATTTATTTTCATTCAAGTATGTGGTGAATTCTAAAAGATATTCAGTATCCGCCCTCCATACCAACCAGCAGTCGTCCCGATATCTATGTCAGATGTCCATTTCTTCTATATAAATATTGTGTGAAGAGTCATAAATGACTTGTTCTTCGAAATAAGCCATGAACAAATCTGTGTATATAGGAGCGAAAGAAGCCTGCATTGCTGTCCCCTTAGTTTGCAAATAACAGTTTCACTTGTAAAAGAATACATTCTTCGTCAATACATGTTCTGTCAAACACAACAGAAGGGTATTAAAGCTGGGTTTGTATAATTCAGTCTTGTTGAGCCAATATTCTAAGGCCTCCAAACCAGCCCAGTGGGGAATATTGGTGAATAGTGATGTTACATCCAATGTACAAAGTAACCAATCTGGTTCCAATTGTGTTTCGGAAATGATTTGAAGAAATTCCATGGTGTCCCTAATGCTTGCTCTGACACATTTTAAAAGCGGCTATAAGTATTTGGTTAAGAAGAGAGATAAAGGTTCGGTTAATGAATTCCTGCCAGAAACAATAGGTCTACCAAGAGGATTCTGGAGGTTTTTATGTATTTTTGGGTCGAAAATATATTTACTGTGGGCAAGGGTAGGATATAGTGAGTTGGGACCGTGTGTTTTTGGTGATGATACCTTCTTCAACAGCTAATGTAAGGAAAGAATCAATCTGTTGTTTGAAGACAGGTGTTGGGTCAATGGTTAATTGGGTATAGTATCGTACATTGGATAATTGTCTAAAAGCTTCATTGTCATATTGAGACAGATCCTGTACTACTATCGAACCCCCTTTGTCAGCACCAATGATAACCAGCTCCTGATTGTTGGCTAGTTTGGTAATGTTGTCCATGCATGTTCTGGATATATTATTGGGTAAAGGGGGAAATGACCTGTATTGAAAGTGAAGGTCTTTAATAATCGCATGTTGAAACATGGAAACATGTTGATTCATGGGAGGCATAAAAGAGGATTTGTAATATTTAAATTCATCAGAGATCTTTGATGACTGTTGTTCCTGAAAACATAATTTGAGGTTGAGAATCCTGCAATATGAAATTATGTCATTAACAAAACTTTCTTCTGAAACAAAGAAACCAGGAATAAATGATAACCCTTTATTGAGAATTTCAATTTAAGAGGAGGTAAGGACATGAGATGAAATGTTTGTTATATTCACATTTGTTCTTTTGTCACAAACATCTTTAGTAGACTTTCCATGTTGTCTACAGCTTTTATGTTTTCTGCCCCCCCTCCTCCTGTGCGTAAACCCTGAATTGTTAGGGAATTCCTTCTTTTCAATGCTGGTGAGCCTGTAGCACCCACAGAGTCAGTGTCTAAACCTGAAGAAGAATCTTAGCTGATGTGCTGTGTTGTAAAGTGCACCTGTTTTACGAATAGATTTAGTGCATTTCCTTTTGGAAGTAGTCCGATTTTGTGAACTAAATCGGACATGTTTTACTTTATTTTCAAAATTGAAGGGATCACCTTTGGTGTAATCATCTAACTCTCTTTGAAACTTCTTTCTTTTCCTTCCTTTTAACTGGGTTTCTAATGTTAACAATTCTTTACTTGAATTTTTTATGCTATTAGTATATATAGTCTGTCCCTCAAACCGCTTGGCTTTATCATTGTGTAAGGTAATGGATGCTATTTCTTGTTCAATAATCCTGTTGTAATAATTAGCCAATATTTCAACAAATTTAAGAGATGTTTCTTGTTGTACCTCCCCCCATTGTTTGAGTAAGAGATCATCAGGGTTATTCACCAGTGGTTGTGTGCATATCCTTAAACCACGTGGAGAAATTCTTTTGGTCAAATAGGCATGGAAAAGCTTATAATGCCAAACATTATTTCGCAAAGATCTCATATGTTTATTTAAGTTCGAGAAAATATTCTCACAACTGTCATTATTGGATGCAGCACCAGAACCCTCCAAACATTCACCAAGTGGCCCTAATCCAAAAGCTGATAGATCATCTCTATCAGCAGATAAGCCTGTAAGTAAATGATCCAATTCCATGTTGAGCATGGAGATGATGTTGACTTGAAAAATACAAAATTTATATATAGAAAAATAATCAACTGATGGACAAAATGCAAGAACACAAAATTGTCATATATATTTGAAATCCTGTATATTCCAAAATACCATATGAATTGACCTTGGCCGGTTCAAAACATGGATCAATAAGCAATAAGCCTGTAGTAATATATAAATGTGAAAGATTAGCCACCAAAAGAACTATGTGGACTAAACCAGGTCATTTGCCAGTCCTTATTGGAACCAATAAGCCACTGGTCAGTTTAATGAAGAATAAAAATATATACATACATATATACATTACCAAACTAGCCAACAATCAGGAGCTGGTTATCATTGGTGTTGACAAAGGGGGTTTGATAGTAGTACAGGATCTGTCTCAATATGACAATGAAGCTTTTAGACAATTATCCAATATACGAAACTATACCCAATTAACCATTGACCCAACACCTGTCTTCAAACAACAGATTGATTCTTTCCTTACATTAGCTGTTGAAGAAGGTATCATCACCAAAAACACACGGTCCCAACTCACTATATCCAACCCTTGCCCACAGTACATATATTTTCTACCCAAAATACATAAAAACCTCCAGAATCCTCTTGGTAGATCTATTGTTTCTGGCAGGAATTCATTAACCAAACCTTTATCTCTCTTCTTAACCAAATACTTACAGCCGCTTTAAAAATGTGTCAGAGCAAGGATTAGGGACACCACGGAAATTCTTCAAATCATTTCCGAAACACAGTTGGAACCAGACTGGTTACTTTGTACATTGGATGTAACATCACTATACACCAACATTCCCCACTGGGCTGGTTTGGAGGCCTTAGAATATTGGCTCAACAAGACTGAATTATAGAAACCCAGTTTTAATACCCTTCTGTTGAGTTTGACAGAACATGTATTGATGAAGAATGTATTCTTTTACAAGGGAAACTGTTATTTGCAAACTAAGGGGACAGCAATGGGGGCTTCTTTCGCTCCTATATACGTAGATTTGTTCATGGCTTATTTCGAAGAACAGGTCATTTATGACATTTCGCACAATATTTATATAGAAGAAATGGACATCTGGCGTAGATATCTGGACGACTGCTGGTTGGTATGGAGGGCGGATACTGAATATCTTTTGGAATTCACCTCATACTTGAATGAAAATAAATGGGGAATCGAATTCTCTGTCAACTATGATATAAATATAATGATTTTTTGGATGTTCTGGTTTGCCGTGCATCTGATCACACATTGACTACAGAAATTCATCATAAATTCCCTGATAATAATTCACTCCTCCATGCCTCCAGCTTTCACCCCCCCCCCCCACATTTGCAAAAACATTCCCAAATCCCAGTTCATGCGTATTAAACGCATTTGTTCTGATCGACACACCTACACACTATTTAGGGACGATTTAGTTCTCAGATTTCATGACCGGGGTTACAAAATGGTCAATTATTACACACAAAACACACTGTGGACAATATGAATAGGGATGATCTCCTTCTTTACAAAAATAGGAATCAATCAAATTCCAAACCACCCAGACTCATCACTACATATGGACGTAATACTAACATATTAGTCAATACTGTCCAGCAAAACTGGAATATATTAATATGTGATCCAAAACTCAATGAAATACTTGGTGACAGATGCCTGTTTTCTTTCTGTAAAGGCAGAAATTTATCTGCTTTTTTCAATCATTTCAAACATTCCGAAGCCAAAATTACCAACACTATCCAAACTACACTATCAGGTGAACCTTTACTTGGATGCTTTCCTTGCGGACACTGCACACATTGTGCCAAGTTACTTAAAACAAAAAATTTTAGTAGTCAAAACACCCCTGAGGTTTATAATATAAATTTTTTTGCCAACTGTTCCTCGGACTGGGTAATATATTTGGCCAAGTGCAACTGTCCTGCATTTTACGTTGGTCAAACTTCAAGACCCTTGAAATTCAGAATATCTGAACACCTCAGTGACATTAAAAACAAGAGAGAAACCAATGCTCTTTATAAGCATTCATTAATACACAGTAATGCATGTTTTAGTTTCACCATTATAGATAAAATAAACAGATCCAGAAACAATAAATTAGGTTGACATGAATTACTAAATTCCATGGAGAGAAAATGGATTATTAAACTTGGTGGTCTCTTTAAGCCAGGTCTTAATGAGGATTTGTAATTAATCACATGGTCTATTCATTTATTTATAAAATGGTTCTTTTTTTGTGAATCTTTTACACTGATGAAGGCTCTGTATTGAATTAGCCGAAACCGGTCTGTCAAAAGAATCAAAATACTTTTATTAAAGTATTCTATGTTACAATAAGGTGCCTTGTATGCTGGTCCTTGTTTTTTATTGGGATTACTGTTTCTCTTGGGACCTTGCAGCTGCTGTACTCACAGAGGTTGCAACACTTTTGGTATTTTAACATGGCACATGCATAGAACCAAATATGAATATTTGTAAACCAATAGGACATATGTCCCAACAAAAGTATGGAGTGTACACGTACCCATTGAGGTGTGTAATTGGGTTATTGTTGCACATATGCTGGGAATGAGAGAGAGAGAGGTCAATTAACAAATAACATATCCCTGTAGTTTTCACATCTTTCTTAGTCACTGCAGTGATCTGTCCCTTACATGTATTATTACACTACCCAATGGCCTTACTTTGTACAATGGCATGTTTGTAGATTAGTATATACGTGGACTATGTCTTACGTATAGTCTACACCTCTTACTTGTTATAGCTGTTGGGAAAATCATTGTTAACACTACCTGACAAATTCTACACATACTCCCAGATGCCATGCTTGTAGACAGGTATATGAGTGAACTGTGTTGCACCTACAGTCTACACCTCTTACCTGTTATAGCTGTGGGGTAAATCTTTGTTAACACTACCTGACAAATTCTACACATACTCCCAGATGCCATGTTGATGTTATACACATACCTAACAGTCCGTTATTGCACACACTCTGGTCAAGGCTTGACAGGATGCAGGTGTTAATGTGACATATTTTGGAATAGCTGTCATACACTTTGGCTGAGATGCTACAATGACAGGTTTGTTTCTATATACATTCTCCTTTTATGTTCAGGTCTGACTATCCATTTTATGTCAGTATAAGCTGCCTACATTTCTTGGATCATCACACTTATTTGTCAGGGGAACGGGTTACCAGTCAGCAGATTTGGGCCCGTTATGTGGACATGCTGGACAGATCAGAACAGTTGAGGGGTATGACTATGCATACAGCTTACTACCTGAACATTCTGCCACAGTCTGTACAGTTGATGGCTATGATTATGCTTACAGCGTACTATCTGAACATTCTAGCAAAGTCTGTACAGTTGTTGGGTCTAATTATGCATACAGCTTTCTATCTGAGCATTCTCACAAACTCTGTACAGTTGTGGGGTATGATTATGCATACAACTTACTACCACTCGCGGGATTCAAACCCCTGCTGTGTGTGGTAAAAATATTACAGTTGACATCACAGTAAACTGTGCTATCAGGGAACTGGTGTAAAGCATTCCAACTGTTTCTGTCTAAGTCTTCCTCAGTTGTTCTATATGACTGACCTCTTGGGACTTCCAACATTGTTATACTGAACTTCCTACACATTTTGACTGTGTTCAACAGTGTGGGTAAGACTGCTTAATACAACATTACTATTTATAGAATGCAACACTACAACAACATAAGAAAACAGAATGTACACAAGCACTCCAGGGGTCATACTTTTAATCACTAGATATTGCACCTTTTTTCCATGCAACCTATATGACAGCCTTCCTGCCATATTGTCTGGTTTATTCAGTACATTCCATACACAATACATTTTTATACTCGTACAACACTTTCTAGTACTGTTATATTTATTTGTTATGACAGTACATGCAAGAATATTACTAACCTGCCTCGTGACGCAGCCTTTGCAGCCTAACAGCATGGCCTTGCTGGTTCGCAGCCCGCTCATCTGCAGCTGTTGGAGAAATACAGTGATATTTAGCCATTACCTATCCATAGTATACACAAGTTAGGCAAGCATTATCTATGTAATAGAATGAGTACTTACTCAGTACTGGGGGATCAGCCATCTGCCTGGATTCTTGGATTCACTGGTCCAAGAGATCACCCCTCCACTGCTTCAGGTCAGCATGGTGATGCCTGATCTGCTCACCAGTCCAGGGGATACTATTGGCACTGGTGAGGTCACGGGCGAGACTGTCCCAGGCCTCTGCTTTATACTGAGAGCCCTGGTACTGGCCCTGCAGTAGTCTCTCCTCATGGTGTTTTACCAGGAGCCATACCATGAATCTGGTCTCCTGGGTGCCCCAGCTCTGCGCTCTAAGTCAATTGCCTTCCCAACTCCAGCTATTCTGCCTACAGTAGGGAGCTACAACCAGTTATGGGAATTATTGGCACCTGTGGGGTTTAAATATGCCCGATTTCCCACACTTTCCCATGATTGGACGGTTTTGAAAAGGCAAAGCTATAAGCATACTTGCTTACCTAATATTTCCATTGCTTAAAGGGGTATACCACTAGGCAGATTGAGTTAGCTGGCCTACACATTGCTTACACCACGTAAAATGACCTGTGCAATGCTTAGCATTGCTTAATATCTAATTAGCATTATATTTTCCTTTTGACATTGATTTATTATTTGTTACATGTTATATCTGTGTCTGGTATCTATAATTCATGTGTATGTACACTGTATGGGGTCCTGGGGAATTTAACACTTTATTACAATAATGCCTCACATCTGGCCTTACTGCAGTACTCCAGTTCACATATTTATGTTATGTAGCAGGTTATATAACATCACACTGTACATAGATTCATATCACATGTTCAGTTTGATTTTCCTATGGTGAGGATTTGTTTGTTGAAACCTCAGTCTTATATACTGCTGTGATGCCTTAGTGATTAACTACTGTGACTGTAATGTACAGCGTCCTGGGTCTGAGCCTTGTAGAAGCATTTTGTTGCTGAGCAGAACATGGGCCATTGGATACAGAGTGATTAAGGCACTTTAAAGCAGTTGTAAGGGGGTGTGCACGTGTTTGCATTGAACTAAGCACTGCTAACTTCTGGTTACAGTTTCTTGTACTCAGTAAGCTTCCAGATTGTTTATTGTGTGTAGGCAGTGCTTACCCCTGCACATATGCACTCAAACACACTTACTAGTGCTTACATATATTTACTACTGCTTAGTTGTGCTTAGACCCGCTTACTAGTGCCTTATTCATTATGACACTGATACTTCACATGTGCATTCCCTGCAGTAATCTAGTTCATAAATATGTGTTATTTAGTGGGTTTTGCAACAAAAATATTGGTTATAATGTGCTTTGCCATGTAAAATCAACTGTGTTGCCGTGGGACTTGAACCGGGAATGCCTGCTCGCTAGGTGAATGCTCTGCCACTACACTTTCGTTGTGCTGCTTCATTTGCATATATCTTTCTTGTTATCCTCTTCAGCCTTTTAAGCTGCTTAATCGTAGCTAAGCAATGGGCACACCCGCACACCTACGATTAGCTTTAATCGGATTTTTAAAAAAAAAATAAAAGGGTTTCTTCATTTACTTTTTCTGTACTGTTGCTGTTGTACACATGGGGAACTGTTGGTGGGGATCTGCTAACACTTATGAGTGATCTCGCTCATTTCTTCCCACTTTCTGCTGTTCTACATTGCAGGGGCATGTTTATTCTGAGAGCTCTGCTCTCAGACATGCCCCCTGCACTCTTACACACTCCGTGTAAGCCTAGGAGCTAGGGCAGTGTGCCTTCATTGATATGCATGGCGCACTGCTATCCTGCTCCTAAACGGGCACTTCCATGCAGGACTAAGCTAGTCCTGCATGGAAGATTGGTGAATCCAGGGGTTGGTCTAAATATATATTACAAAACAAAATATTCTTTAACAAATATTTCTGTATTGTGACAATAATTTTTTGCTTGCAGTGTAAGAAGTATTTTAACCAACTAACAAGTTTTGATTTATTAAAAATTCAACAGATATCACTGCTGGCATTGCTGTGCATTCTAATAATGAGAGGAAATGTACATTTTAGTTTTAGTTAGATGTTAGATGTCAACACACACACACACACACACGCAAGCACACACACACACACACACACACACACACACACACACACACACACACACACACACACACACAGTTACACATGCATACACACACACACACGCATACAGACATACATACTTACATGCACGCACACACAGTTACACACACATGCACACACACGTGTGCCCGCCCGTGCGTGCAGACACACACACGCACGCAAACACACACACACACACACACACACACACACACACACACACACACACACACACACTTATTGCAATGCTACTTGAGAAGAGCTGAGACCTGGCAATAGAACTGATGTCTGCAATCACATACACTCAGTAATTTTGGTTAAATTTCTAGCTTTCTACCCTCTTCAACCTTACAAACATCTGCAATATCATTCATTTCTGCAGTCACTTCAGTGCTCATAATGACAACCGATGCTCCTTTTTCAAAAAAACAGAAAAGCACAATTTTCCTGGTACATAAACATATTTTGTACTATTATTGTCAAGTCTTACAGGTAGATATGTATTAGTTACATTGACCTTAACTAGCACAGCTTATTGACTATCAATAAATCAATCAATCAAACAATTAATCATTATATGCCTATTGTGTTGTGATTACCTGTTTAATCCTGTTTGGTCATACTGAATGCTATAGATCATGAAGATCTAACATCATAAATTAAATACAGTATATCATCAGAAGTTAAGTATTCAAAGTTACTAAGTAAGCATTATGGCAGTAGTTTCAGTTCTAAATTATTCTCCCAAGATGTAGTGTACTATATGAGCAAATGATAATAGTGACCATCCTTAACAATTCACTTTAAAATAGCACTTTGTATACCTCAGTTTGATATTGGTTACCTTAAATGTGAACATCTGAAGTCCATTAATATTTGCTTTATGCAAAACATTAAAATGTACATCAAAGGGGTATTTGGGTGTGAGTGGATTATCAAACGTTCAGTTAGTGAGCTTGTAACACAACTGTAGATTAATTGTTTAAATGATTACGTGTCAATATGTTGCATTATGTGCCACCATGCTGTATACATCCTTATATTTTCCTAAAATGTATCAACCTGAAGTGCCAAAGATATTTATAGAGTTGTATTTGTATGAAACAATGTTTTAATATCCCATACTTTTTGTTCTGTATGAAACCAACATAAATATGTGTTATTTAGTGGGTTTTGCAACAAAAATATTGGTTATAACGTGCTTTGCCATGTAAAATCAACTGTGTTGCCATGGGACTTGAACCGGGAATGCCTGCTCACTAGGCAAATGCTCTGCCCACTACACTATCACTGTGGTGCTTCATTTGCATATATCTTCCTTGTTATCCTCTTCAGCCTTTTAAGCTGCTTAACCGTAGCTAAGCGATGGGCACACCTGCGCACCTATGATTAGCTGTAGTCGGATTTTAAAAAAAAAATAAAAGGGTTTCTTCATTTATTTTTTCTGTACTGTTGTATACATGGGGAACTGTTGGTGGAGATCTGCGGACACTTATGAGTGATCTCGCTCATTTCTTCCCACTTTCTGCTGTTCTACATTTCAGGGGCATGTTTATTCTGAGAGCTTTGCTCTCAGTCATGCCCCCTGCACTCGTACATGCTCCGTGTAAGCCTAGGAGTTCAGGCAGTGTGCCTTCATTGATATGCATGGTGCACTGCTATCCTGCTCCTAAATGGGCACTTCCATACAGGACTTAGCTAGACCTGCATGAAGATTGGTGAATCCAGGGGTTGGTCTAAATATATATTACAAGACAAAATATTCTTTAACAAATATTTTTGTATTGTGACAATAATTTTTTTTTTCTTGCAGTGTCAGAAGTATTTTAACCAACTAGCAAGTTTTGATTTATTAAAAATTCAGCAGATATCACTGCTGGCATTGCTGCGTATTCTAATAATGAGAGGAAATGTACATTTTAGTTTTAGTTAGATGTTAGATGTCAACACACACACACACACACACAGTTACACATGCATACACACACACACGCATACAGACATACACACTTACATGCACGCACACACAGTTACACACACACACAGTTACACGCACACGCACACACCATGCACACACATACAGCATACACACACATGCACACGCACACACACACACACACACACACACACACACACACACACACACACACACACACACACACACACACACACACACACACACACACACACACACACACACACACACACACACACACACACACACACACACACACACTTATTGCAATGCTAGTTGAGAAGAGCTGAGACCTGGCAATAGAACTGATGTCTGCAATCACATACACTCAGTAATTTTGGTTATATTTCTAGCTTTCTACCCTCTTCAACCTTACAAACATCTGCAATTTCATTCATTTCTGCACTCACTTCAGTGCTCATAATGACAACCGATGCTCCTTTTTCAAAAAAACAGAAAAGCACAATTTTCCTGGTACATAAACATATTTTGTACTATTATTGTCAAGTCTTACAGGTAGATATGTATTAGTTACATTGATCTTAGCTTGCACAACTTATTGACAATCAATAAATCAATCAATCAAACAATTAATCAGTATATTCCTATTGTGTTGTGATTACCTGTTTAATCCTGTTTGGTCATACTGAATGCTATAGATCATGAAGATCTAACATCATAAATTAAATACAGTATATTATCAGAAGTTAAGTATTCAAAGTTACTAAGTAAGCATTATGGCAGCAGTTTCCGTTCTAAATTATTCTCCCAAGATGTAGTGTACTATATGAGCAAATGATAATAGTGACCATCCTTAACAATTCAATTTAAAATAACACTTTATACCTCAGTTTGATATTGGTTACCTTAAATGTGAACATCTGAAGTCCATTAATATTTGCTTTATGCAAAACATTAAAATGTACAGCAAAGGGGTATTTGGGTGTGAGTGGATTATCAAACGTTCAGTTAGTGAGCTTGTAACACAACTGTAGATTAATTGTTTAAATGATTATGTGTCAATATGTTGCATTATGTGCCACCATGCTGTATACGTCCTTATATTTTCCTAAAATGTATCAACCTGAAGTGCCAAAGATATTTATAGAGTTGTATTTATATGAAACAATGTTTTAATATCCCATACTTTTTGTTCTGTATGAAACCAACAAAAACTATACTATAGAGAAAAATACTTTCTGTAGTCTTCCTTTTGGCTTTAGAAAAACATCCCGTATTGTTATTTTGGTAATCTGTACAGGGCATAAGAGCAGACATGTCAGGATGGTCAGATGTGGTTAATATAAATGCCTTCAGCTGGACTGCAGCTGACCAATGTGCAGAGGTGCTTACCATCATGTGATGAAAAGGTTAATCATTGACCACATCCCCAGGTGCATCATACATTGGCTAGGACATAGTAACAGCATGGCCCATCATATTTCAGATTTCTTTGCTTTACATGTGCTGTTGAATTTATTTTGTGATCCAACAGCATACTGTGATGGGGATCTCCTGGTTAACTTTGCATCTATTTTTTTCTTACTCTCTTCTACACTGTACACTGTATTTGGGAGCCCACAGCTAAAAAGGCACACCACACACACATGCTTGTCATATGAGGTAGGCTAGACTGTGTATATTTTTAAGAACTAGTATGGTACAAGAACTGATACCGGTGTCTAAATAAAAAATAGAAAGACAAGTAGAAATATTCTCACTGGTATTTTGCTCTGTTTGAAAGTACTTTCACATGTGAGTGCACCATCTATTTGCATTATTCACAATACCAAACACTAATTGTTTGTCATATTGAGTAAGACGTTTATCTAACAAACACGGAGTCCAGGGTTTTATTCCAACGTGTGGTCACTGTGTGGTTATTGGCCAGATATGTAATAGTTTGTAAACTGATTGCCTAGTATTTACCTATGAAACATAATTAGAAATGAAAGACAAAGGAAAAGGTGTTCAGAGTTTATAATATATGTAATATTCATAAAATGTCCCACCTAAGTTATTTCCATTTACTGGGAGTAGAAAAATTCAATGTTTTAAATAAAAAAAGCCATCAAAGTGGTGCACATGTCCAGGGTTCCCACTATTACTGAAGGATAAAGGTAGAACAACAGCAAGTCATTATTTTCAGTACAAATAGCATATGAGTTTTGAGTCGCCTATGCAGTGAAAAATAGTACTGCCATGATGTTCATATATAATTGAGCTGCAGGAAGTTAAAGTGTACAACACTTTATTTGCCATTCATCAAAGATCTACTTTAAAGGGACTCCTGTCTTGTGGGCTGGAGCTCGGAAGAAACTGTCACCTTCATCAGCAGCAGGGTATTTTTTATTTATTAGAGAGAAGTGACTCAATTGTTTAATGGCTAGCATTTAGACACAAAGAAAGACTATACCCTACATGCAGTGAGCTATACATTTTATAATAATTTTAGGTTTATTTTCTGAACCTAATGAAATAAATATAAAGTGGAAAACAAAGGCTATTCATATGAGAAGGTCAGAGGCTACTGCAAACTAGCATGTTGTATTTCCAAACCTGAATCCCAAGACAGTGTGGAACAATAAGCAGGCAATCCAGCCATAATTGATGACAGCAATTTCAAGAATTATCATACACTGACACTATATTAAGGCACCGTGATTAAGTGGTTAGTCATTACTGCAACATCTGTTGAAAATCAGCATCCCAGGCTTAGTGCCTAAAAACAACTTCAAAATCCAGGGCATAAAAAATTCCAGCATGTAGCAATATGCAGCATGGATGGATGATGAAGGCATTTAAGCTGAACTTTCAGTGACTGTGATAGTGCTTCCTACACTTTAACTTAAATTACTGTGCATGTCTTTGTACCTTTTCTAGCACTATAGAAATATTATTAATTTAAAAAAATGTGTAAGACTTGCTTATAAAAATCAAGGACTACAGCCTGTCAGCAATGGTCATGCTGGTTTTCATATTTGCAGCAGCTTATGTGTTATGCTTCTTAGCTATTGCTAATCAGAATGGAATACACTATAAACAAAATCTGTGTTTGTCAGGATACTGTCTTGTTTCATAAACAAAATATGCATGTGCAGTAATCATCTTCAAGTATTTTAATAAAATTAATAATATTATATTACATTTTATCTAGTGTTGCAAAAGTAAAATTTCAAGCAAAGTAGACACTTCTTTAGAGATTTAACATTTTACAGCTAATAGATGGAGATGCCATTTATTACAAAATATACAATTACTCATTAGCAAAAATATGCTTTAATGGTCTGTTACTGTTTAATAGAAGGATTAAGTATATACATTATGAAGGAACTTTGGGCCAGTATTCTCATCAAGCCAACCCCAAGATATAGATATATACCATACTGTCTGTTAATGCCAGTACTCTATTTTTGAAATATGTTTTTCAGACAGCACTCACAAAACTATATCCAGCACATTTTTTTTAATGAGAATGCTTCCTGCTGTCTCTGGCTGTTACAAACTAGCCAGGACTAATATTAAACCAATGAATATGTAATCAACAATGGTTAATTAATAATTAATTATTAACAAGTAAATCACTGTTTAGTTACAGAACTTGTAAGTATGACTTGCGTCACAGAAAGCTCAAGCATTGTACAGTATTTCTATGAAATGATTTCTTGCTTATAAAATGATGCAGAATCACTTGTAATGCTAGGATTACTCTTATTATAAACAGAAAACAAATAAATAGCCTTTATGTAGAAAAATTCACACATCACAGCAGGTAAAACAGCCATGAACCCCAAAAATACAAAATCAATAGTGGTCGCACTCAGCAGAAATTACATGCAAAACAGATCTATGAAAACAGTCCACTGAGACTTGTTATGATGTCCTTGGAAATAAAGTTTCACCAGTCCATTACACCCTGTGCGGAATTCCATGAATGGAAATTCAAAAACAGCTTTCTGCGATAAAGTAATAAATATTACTACATGCAAACCAGACTCTTTTTCAGTATTAACAGTGAGCACCTGGGAAGGTAAATACACTGGTAAGTTTTTTTCCCAGTTTGTAGTGCTCTAAGAGAAATGCATCTAAGAAATTTTCTCATGTTAAATGATGTCATATACAAACATGGGTAGTAGCAGTAAAACAGTTTACTTCAGGGAGCATAAAGAATGAAAGCTGAAAGGAAGTTAACAAAAGGTATCATGATGGGAAAATGACTTCTAAGGAACATTACAAAAAGGAGGAACAGAGGACCAGAATTCCTTAGGCTGGCAAAGGATGTGTAGGAATAGATCATTAAAAGACCACTGGTTAGTCAACAGTGCCAGAGGGTGGAAATATAGCTGGATTTGTGTCTTTGTACAAGGACAAATACAGGAAAAATCAAGGGAAGTACACCCTGCCAGCTTAACAGCAGCAGCATGAGAATGTCATAGAAAATATCTGGAGGGGAACATTTCTAGAGGACAGCAATCTTCATGAGAACAGCCAGCATGGGACTGCGGCCCAAAGGACTTGTTGACAAAGCTTATCCAGTTCTATGAATGGACTACAGTTGAATTTGACAGATGAATACCAGTAAATGTGGTTGGCCTGGACTTCATTAAGGTCAATGGTTTAATGCCACACAAGAATATTAATGCCACTAAATCAGAATCACCTCGAATACTGATGGGAAAGCTGGAGGGGTTAGGGTATGACCAGTAATGAGGAACTAGGGAATAGAGAAGGCTGTGATAAGAGGGACATCATCAGGAATTAGAAAAGTGACTAGTAGTACTGCAGAAATCTGTCCTGGGTCCACTAGTCCTCTGTGTTTTTCTCAGACATATGCTAGCCAACAGCAAACAGAATCAGCCTCTTTGCTGATGACATTAAGATTTGGGTGCAGCAAAGAAGAATGAAAGATTTGGAACAGCTGAACATCTGAGTAGAAAGGTGGCATTTGACATTCAGTGCAAATAAATGTAAAGTACTAGACTTAGGCCACAACAGACACACAGAGGAGTATCTGGGGTAGTGAAACTGATGCCAATAGAGCTGGAAAAGGCTATGGGGGGTGTTCTCACTTCCATTGGGTAACCTGAATCAAAATGAGATAGTAGTAGCTGCAACAAACAGAATGCTGAGGTATATCCTCAGGCAGACAGATTCCCAAAACAAAGAAGCAATTTTTTCCACTCCACAGCATCTGGATCAGGCCACACCTTTAGTATTGGATGTAGCTCTACATGTCATGCATCCCCTTTGGAAAAAAACAAAGTACCCACAAACTGCCACATAGGTGGTAGTCCCCTAAATACAGAAGATGTAATAAGGGATCTGGGGACCCAAGTAGATAATAATCTCACCTTTGATAATCACATTGCCAAAGTGGTTAGAAAACCCTTCTACATGGCTCACCTAATCACAAAAGGGTTTGCATCCAGATCAAAAGAGGTCATTGTGCCCCTCTAACCATCACTCATCAGACCCATCATAGAGTATAATGCCCCATTTGGGATGTACCTTACAAGACACCTGCAACAGCTGGAAAGAACACAGAAGTACCTCACCAAGAGGATCACTGGCCTCAAACAGATGCCCTATGAAGCTCAACTGAAGAAACTCCAGCTGTACTCGGTTGCATACCGCCTACTCAGAGGTGATCTCTGCCTGACATACAAGGCCATGCCCAACCCAGAATTGATGGACATGCTCCACCTGAAGAAAACCTTATCCCTTCGAGCCACACGCTCTAGGGATCTAAACCTCACCACAACAATAAATAGAACATGCTGGAGGGATAGATTCCTGTCCCAGAGACTTCCCATGCTTTGGAACAAGATTCCAATCTACATTAGGCAGCACTCCTTGCTAACACTCTTCAAAAGAAACCTTGATGAGTGGATGGGAAACAGAAAGTTTACCCCGGGGATCACTTCAGTGGCTCTGCTGGACAGAGGCACAGGGAACTAATCTAAGGGGGCGGCGAAAGCCAACACATTCTGGCTAGGCTTATAAATGCCTTCAGGCAGATAGCCTAGCACCTACCTATGAACCTATAAAAATGGGTTATCAGGCTGTTATCAAGAAATCTAGAACAAAGCCATCATAAAGACCAGTGGAATAGAGAAGAAGGAATAATACAGAGACTGGATGAGCTACAGCTTTCCCATTTGAAACCAGAAGAAACAAAAAGAGCATGATATAGGAGTAGAACATCCCATTAGAGAGATGTGAAGGGCCCATCCTGAATAGAATATATTGAAGGGGGAAGGAGGGACACAGAGAGTAGATTGCAGGGACCAACTACTCCCTGGATCTCTGAAAGCACTTCCTCACAGAAATAATTGCAGGTCCTTGAAATAGATAACCAGAATGGGTGGTGAGAAGGAATCCTCAGAGGCGGTGAAGGGACATGGAACAGGAGGAGAAAGGATAAAGGGAAGGTAGTGACAGAAGGAAAGTACAATGTTAAATGTACCTAAACCGCAGACTATGCAGGTTAATTATGTTCTTCTGCCAAAACATGTTATGATGTTTAACACAAGTCATTGAATCAGCTCTGCTGTACTGTTCATTGTACAAAAAAAAAAAAACACTCTATGAAAATATAATCTACTCTAAAGTAGTATGCCTTTGAAATATGTCACACTTAATTGGAAGTGGGGTGGGGGAGACAACATCCCTGAGCTGTTTTTAAGTAAAACATAGTTCACTGAAATGGATTGTGTTAATGTCATCTGTACTAGTTTTTTCCTGTATACTTGAAACAAAGCTATTATTAGCTACTTCATTTTGCAATCAAACCTGATATGCTCTGAGATAAGGTCCCTAAAATTCTTCCAGGGCTTCCCTGCCCCATATGATGATCTGACTTATGCAATTCACTGTAAATCCATACATTTTGCCAAATTTGATTCACAGATGCTGCATAGTTTATTCTTTGGTACAAAATTTAACAAGGCCACTGTAACTTATCTCCTTTGTTTGAAAGGGTGGTGCATTGAAAGCTAGTCTAGTACCCAAAATTAAAATTGAGCACTATAGAGTGACAGCAGACTTGCTACTTTTTATTCAAGGCAACAGTGAAAAGTCTTTGATTCAAGTGAACACTTTTGTCTGCTTTATCAAACTTCTTTAGAACTTTTTATTTAATGAAATGCAAGATATTGCAGTTGTACATTAGACATATTATAAAATGTAAGAAACATTTTCTGTATGTCATATCTGAACTGGTAATAAAGGTGAAAAACAATCAGCTCTGATAAAGATTGCAATCCAGTTGCCATGTTCATAAATCCAAAACTATACACCAATAAACTCTGAATTAATATTCACTCAGAAAACTTATCTAGGAATAGGTAGGGAGCAGTTTGCTCCTTTTAGCCCTTAACAGTCTGCCAGTGGAGGCTGAACTGACTGTAAACCAACCAACCAATAGAAGGTATGGGAGCCTAGCCAGTGAGATTTGCTCTGCCTTTGATACCCTTGACCAGTAGAAGAAAGGTAGCAACCTGCTAATCACAAAGGACTCTTCTGTGGAATTAGCCAAGGGGAAACCTACCAATGGTGCCTTGAACTGATCAATTCCCAGATGCTCACTGTGACGTAATTTGCTGCAGCGCTGCCCTGACCCAAGAAGGGCTAAGTCTGCTTTACTGCTGTGAAACATTTATATAAATTCCATATGGAATTATCGCTGTCTTAATATTATTAAACCACATTGTGTGTGTATGTTTGTGTGTGTGTGTGTATGTGTGTGTGTGTGTGTGTGTGTGTGTGTGTGTGTGTGTGTGTGTGTGTGTGTGTGTGTGTGTGTGTGTGTGTGTGTGAGTAACTCCTGCCACCCATGAGATGCTACTTCAGTTCCTGACTTGTCCTATCTTATCAAAGTCCTGGATCAGTTCTCATCCCCATTTCTTCTACCCATTCTGAGCAATCTACCCATCTGTCATTCTATATGAGGCAAAAATAATTTCAACTCCTACCACCTCCTTTTCACCTACCATCCTGCTGTGGTCCTTTCTAGTTTGTCTATCTGTGTTTAACTCTCCCATCCACATCCCCGAACCAGTTCCTTCTGTCTGTACTTTTCCTGTAGCCCAGTCTTTTCTCTATTGTGCATGTCCTCTCTAGTCCTGGATAGATAGACATGCCTCCTTGCCTCTATCCTCTGCTTTAGCTCCCTCTATCATGTAAATCTTGTGATCTCCATTCTGTTGCTGGCACATATCCTACCTCCTGGCTTATTTTTATCTATCTTCACTATCTTTTTACTTTCATTCCTGAACTGTTCTACCTCATCAGATGCCACTCTTTTCTTACTTACCTTGCCTCTCACATCTTTGTTCCAGCTCTGTTCTCCTGACTAGTCTCCTTTTTTCTTGCTTGCCTTCTGTCTCTTCATCTACCCAAATGCTGTTGTCTTCCCTTCTAGTAAATGTAGTTGAATTACAGTGGCTCTCAGCTTCCAGTATTTTTAACATCTCACTCCTCCTGTAGGTTCTCCACCCATATCCATACTATAGGTCCCTAACGACACTACCATATCACAACTGTAGCAGTTGTCCCACCTCAGTCCATCACCTCTCATCCAACCCATTTTTTCCTATTTTAGTTCCCTTCTGTGTTTAGCTATTGGCCTGACCAAACAAATCTGTAAGGCTCCTAGGAAGGATCATTATGAAACTAATAAATAGGGCTATAGGTAATTTACAGGCTCTCAACCCAACCCAATTTGGATTAATCAAGGGCAGCTCCAGCCTACTTAATCTGGTTGACTTCTTAGGAAAAAGTCATTGAGGCATCGGATGATGGCAAATTAGTGTACACCGCATATCTGTACCCCCCCCAAAAGTGTTCAATATTGTCCCACACTCAGGCATTGCAGATAAACTCCTGGGAAAATGTTAAGCCCAATGTAGCTCATTGGATATCAAACTGGTTCACAATCAGAACCCAGGAAGTAAGGCTGTTCATCTCTACCTCCTCCAAAAGTTGTCAGAAACAGACTGCCCTGGGGTTCAGGGCTTTAGCCACTCCTCTTTGACCTTTACGTCTAGGAGGTCACAGCTAATGTTATGCATTTATGGCTGACATAGCTTGCAGATGACTACAAACTCATTGCTATCATAAACTCCTCCGTGGAAAATAGTGGGCCTGTCCCTAACAAAGAGCTGGTGTCAAAACTATGGAATCCCCTTGTAGCTAACACATTGTTAATACTACACCTTAAAAAAACCTGTGTTGACAATTAACTGCTCCTTGATTACCAAGTATTCATTATTGCAAGGAAATTCCTTTTCATTGCACTGCTTATATCTAAAGATATAGCATCTGGCATCCAGAATTAGAGCTGTAATTGTTTTCTACTGTGATTGGCACTCATTAGGCTGATCATTAGAATCAACACAACACTTTTCCACTAAAAATAATCAATGTCCTAAATCATATAAATTATCCAGAACAACTCAATGCACTGTAACTCTTCTTGTCCTCATACAGGCTATTGAGTGGCAAACTCCGCCTTTGTGTATAGAACCTCATCTGACCCTATCCTATCATATAATATACACATTTGCAAGTCTAATAGTATTATAAACAAACCCTCAAAGGACCTCAGTCTCTTGTAAAATTAGCATTATATGCCAACGGCTACATATATATCCCAGAAAATACCACATCTATGGAACCATCTTCCACTCCACATAAAGCAGAGTACTTCTCTGCTTTATTCAAAAGTAATTTGGCTGAATGAATGGAAAACTACAAATGCACCCCTCAGTTTAGCACCACTGGCCAGCATGGATAGGAGAAACGTAATTACTCCACCATACACTTATTTGAACAATCTCTGGAAATTTGTATTGCAAAATAGGACTATATACTGTAGGAATGCAAGGCTATGCTTTTAAGATCCCTCAGCAATTGGATTTATCTTGAAACGCATAGAGCAGCAAAAAAAAAAACATTGTAATTTTGTATACTAAAAGAAACCATATGAAGCTGTGGTTAAAACAAATAGCATTTTAAGATGCATACTTTGATGCCTGACTCTGACTCTTTAGCAGGAATGCTCTCCTGCCATTATACAGATCTCTTGTCAGGCTACAGCCATGTACAGTTGTGGTGCCTCTAGATACAGAGAATAGAAGACAAAGGATATAACATATTAAAGGAAGTCAATATTTTACTAGAAGAAAGGGGAAACCAGAAAACAAGATATGGGTTTACAAGGTGCTGGGGCAGTATGACAGATTCACTTTAATGCAGAAAGCAAGAGGAAGAAAGATTGAAAATTCCTTTCAAATTGTACATAACTGTATTCTGCATAGTAAGAAGCAATCTTTCACTTCAGCTTCCTGGGTCATGTCTGTGAACCAGCTATCTATCCACCATTTGACATAATGGTTTATAAATAACCTCTTGGGGTATTGGGTCAAATACCTTGGCCAGGTAGGCAGTTTGAACCATTTTGACAATATCCATTGCTTTGCTGACCTCCTCAAAGAGGTCCAGCAGGATGAGTAAGCATACCCTGGCCTTGATGAAACCAAACAGGGTTGGGTCTAGTGTCTGGAGATTTCCTAATTCATTAGTAATCATTTTCATGATAATTCTTTTAATGGCTTTCCATATGAAACTAGTGAGAGTAAAGGGCTTTTGTGCAGAGTGATAATAGTTGCATTCTCCATTAATGAGGCATGAAGTCTATTTGGATGCTATGGTTGAACAGAGGACCTGATCGGTCATGTTTCATGATATTTAGAGGCCAACCTGGGGATATTGTTAGGACTCATCAATATAGTGAGTTAGAGCATTGAGGACCTGTTATCTAATGATGGTTGGGGGAGTTATCGTTGATGATATTTCCAGAGGGGAAGATGAGGGGAAGAAAGGGGTAAAGCTGGAGATTAATTTGACTGCCAGTAGATTTGCTATATCTCCTGGCTCAGTGTATGTGGCTGCATTAATAATGAGTTGTGCACAAAATTCTATATTGTCTTTGAAGTTATGAACATAGCTAAAGAATTCCTTGTCATTGCCCTTGGTTTGAAAAGCCATATTTCCTCAAATTTGGCTTTGGTAGGCTTTATTTGTCCTCTGAGTTTAACTTTTTGGACAGATAGCACCCAAAAACTGTTCACCCTCAGCCACTTGTACTAACCAGATACTCATGGACTGAGCTCGCTCCCAACCCAAAGACTACAATAGAATAAATACAGCATCCAGACCTGCAAACATGTACAGACTTGCCTTTCATTCAATATAGTCATGGACTGAACTCCCACACCACCACAAAGACTATAGCAGAATTATTACAACATCCAGCCCTGCAAACTCATAAAGGCTTACATTTTATTCAGAGTAAGGGGAATTTACTTATTCGGTTATCCTATTCATGTTCTGTTGAAAATGGTACCAAGTTTAATGTCTCTTTTCTGCTTGTTCAACACAGATTCTACTTTGAACATTAAATGTGGTTAGTTTTAAAAGTAGATTAGAAATAGTTCTTTTCTCATTTTTCTAAATTTTATTTTTCCTAACTACCTCAGTCTGTTGTCTATCTTACACACCTTTTGTAGTTTGCATAATTATAATATTTATTTTATTTTTATTTAACATTTGTTTACTGGGAAAGTCTGACTTGGAACAAAGCCAATTTTCAGTGGAGGCCCAGGGAGAAATGCTCCAGACGCATGTCTTTGAAATACACTAATCTTTTCTTTGATCTCAGTACTTCAATGCAATTTTATTGCTCATTGCCATATAACTTTCAGGCTTACCCACAGCAGCTGTATCAGCTTCTCAGCCCACTACATTCACCCGCCCTAAGCTCGGGCTCACTTTGCATCCATTCCCTACCCTTTATTCCCACCCACCCCCACTTCATCTAAACGTATACCATTCTATACCACCTATAACAAAACAACCAACCAAATTCACTGATTCATCCAACAGGCCTAACTCCTCAGCTTACAAACTCATATCACAGGCCCAAATAATTCACTTTTCCCAATCTGCTCCAACAAAAATAGCATATAATTTCCACCCACCTAACTCTATCTTCCCCAAACTTAAGTAAAACATGCTACTCCTCCAGTCTACTCTCACAGTTATACTAAGCATACTCAACATTGCCACATCCTAACACATTCCCTTCCACTCATCACTCTATTTTCCTCAACTCTAAAATCCTAGTCAACCAACACTCACACACCAACTACAAAATTGCACACAATCTCTACCCATTAGGAACTCAGGCCCTCATTAGTTACAGCTATTTCAAAGAGAATGACGAGACCCATATATCAGTATCAGACCTAACAGATGAATAAAAATGGTTCAGCTTCTTTCAATGCTCTAATCTCAAGCAATGGTTGTCTTATAAGAATGTGCGAGTTGGTTCTGTAACTAGACAATTTGCTAAAAATGGCACCTGTTTGTGCCATAACTGTTGCTGTTGCAATTCCATCAGCAAAGATTTACATTACGTACATCCGGTAACTAACAGAGCATATACCTTTAAATGTTTTGCTGCCTGTAATTCCATTAATGTGGTATACTTTGTGACTTGTAAGGCATGTCCTAGTTTGTACGTTGGGAAATCTATGAAGAGATTAAAAGAATTATAGAACATAACTCAGACATTAGAAGGAATGTGTTAACTAATTCACTGGCAAAACATGTTAATGATACTGGCTCGTCCCATACTTTTACTTTTAGAGTCATAGATATGATTACTAAAATGTTAGTAGGGTCAATTTAAATAATAGTCTTAAGAACAAAGAATGCAAGTGGATATTACAATTACAAGCTGACTGTCCACCAGTTATCAATCAAACTGTTAGACTTAAACCACTGCTTAGGTTTAAATAATCATGCTTGAACTAGTTCTATGTTAGGACTTTTAATGGGGAACCCATTGCTATGTCTTTTAAAAAAGATGTTCATTGTTTTAATTGATTTATTGATGGGGATTTCTTATTGGTGGTGTGATTTAATTTATAGTATTTAAATGCCCTAGTATTGTTTTAATATTTTTAGCACTGAGGAAGGGTTTGTGAAAGCCCAGTGGTGTTCATATATTAAAGTGTCTTTACTGGTATGTTGCTGAGTTTGTTTTTATTGTTGTACTTTTGTATGAATTTCTGCTTTACTTTGACTCTTGTTTTTACGTTGATATATAAAATATAAGGCTAGTTGTGCTACTAAAAGCAGTGTACTGATCCAGAGACAGCTACACTTGGAATGCAGGCACAATCCTAAGATGGCTCTTTTAAGCTTCTATAAGTCACAGTGCAAAACCCAAAAAAATTCAACAGCTAATTGCACTGCTCAGTGACAGGGCCATACTCAAAACTGAGCACATGCTGAAGGAAAGGTGGCATATATTTAAGGATCGGTATAAGCAAGTCATGAGTACATTATGAGGAAATAATTGTATTTATTAGTAAACAAACTACATATCTTTTACATAATAAGCACCGCATTCTTTTGTACACAAATAAAATTAGTCACAGCATATTGTAACTAGGCATTCCATTCATATTATTCCATGTGTAATATATTTTGTTTGAGATCCCCTGCCAAATAAGAATCAGTCATCCTTTTCAGCCTAATAGTAGCATGTGACTAAAGCAGGTCCTTTACATCAAAACCTATTCAACATATGGAATAAAGAAATAATGACAAGCAGACTGACATTTCATTGATCCTTTAAAAATAAGCACAATTTGTCAATGCAAGCATGTCTGCCCCCTCCCCCTACAACCACACACACACACACACACACACACACACACACACACACACACACACACACACATGAACAGTGGTTAATTGAATAAACCATAGAAATTTATTAATGGCCTTACAAGGGCTGGCATGCCAATGTACATGCCCTTGGTGACCAATTTGCTTGGCAGCCTGCATTCATCTGCAGCAGTTATTTCAGGCATCTTTGCAATCACAAGTGAAGTGGTGGCAGCCTCCACTGAGAACGGCAAAACAGAGCCATGCTGCTGGTGGATGCATGTGTGAGTAAAGTGCTATAGTGACAACTTCTAGCATTATGGCAAGTGGTGAAGTGAAGGGTTTTGGATATGATACTTCTCTGTCCCGTGTTAATAATTTAATATACAGAATCAGTATTTTTCCTTAATCTGAAGTATTGACCTTCTCCATTGCTAATAAGAAATAGCAGGGGAACATTACTGACTTTTCTTCCTGTCAACATTAAATGTAAGAGATAGGATTCCACCTCTTCCCTAATGTATGTAGGATATGGATTAAAAAGCCCAGGACATGTCCTCTGATTAGATGCATATATGTCATTGGTAGACATGATCATAAACCTGACAAAATTAAGAGTGTTTTCCTTGAGATATATGTCATGAACAGTGACAAGTCTCTCATTTTAATATCTAGAGTAATCTTAGTATTTCTAAAGCTTACAATTAAGGCAGAATCACACAGATGGACAGCTCAGAATTTTAATCAAAATCTAAGACTTCCCAGAAAACCAGGCAATATTGATATGTAGTATAAAAACATACTCTTAAACAATAACCTATGAAAACAGTTTTCCCACCAAAAAGCATAACTCTACAATATCTTATTGGACTTACACAAAACATTTTTCAAGCAAGTAATTTATTTTTGGGTATGTATCTGTTCAAATTAGACAACTCCTGCCTATGCTATTTAAAAAATATTGTCCTTCTGTCCGCTATAAGAAATTGCTGATTACATCATTGTTTAAAATGCAATTATAATGCTAACACCTGCTTCACTCATGGTGAAATATGTTTCTCACCTCTCCACATTTTAGCCATTCTACAGATTGATTCAGTTTGCATTCTAAAAGCCAAAGAACAGAAAATAATAAAATGTAGGACAGAAGGTGACATTCAACTTAGCTTTGCTGTTTTCATCTTTAATTATGGATTGGAAAACATGAACTGTTTTAAGGACTTTAGTTTTGCAGTATAAAAGTAATTTCTCCCCTCTTTTTGTCAGAGCATATTATTGGTATTGAAGTAGTTCAGGTTGATCCTCTATGATTATTTATTTATTCATGTATTTATTTATTTATTTGTGCATACAAGTATATATTTGTCAGCTGGGGTAGAGCACTGATCCACGAGACCTTTTAAGATTCAATCTGTCTGAAAAAATTACACTCCATTAAATCATTTACTGTCAATCAATGTAACTATCAATGGTCATAATCAGAATCATGTTTTAACCTTTTAATTAAAAGAAATTTATGAAGAATACTAACACCTCATTTTTATTTTATTTTTAGTTACAACTTTAGGTATTCTGTCTTCCTGGCAAATTCCTTTTCACCATCTGCAAATGAGTGAGAAATCCCCTTACCTCCAGTTCTCGGTCCCACCCTCCCAAGTGCTTGCAGAACTCATCATTTCTAGCACAAAGCAGTTCATATTCTGAAGTTAGGAGCAGAAATAATAATGCTAAAATTACTTTGCTTTTCACTCTGTGTTTTTTTCTTTTCTTTTTTTTTTGTACAACTGTGATTCAAAAGGGGTTTGCTAAATGTACAGGCATAGTGAAAAAAAAAACAAAGGTGTTACATGCTTGCCAGTTGCTGAAAATATAGTGTACTTCATTTTCAAGGCAGTGGCAGAATAGAATTTATTAATTTATCCTTTCTTGACTGAGTTAGTCGTACTTGCTAATGGTCCCCTGGATTCTGCAAGCTTTGCACGGCGTGCAGGAGCTCCAGCAGGCAATATGTCTACTGTGCGATCCAGGAATAACCCGTACTACTCCTGCACAGACTCAGCCCCTATATGCAAATTACCCAATTTGCAGGAGAAATCCATGCAAATGAGGTGAATTTGCGATCCAGGAAGCTGGAAACCAGCCATGCAGGACTAGTGTAATCTGCAGAAATGTGCTCCGCCAGTAACGGAGTACATTTCTGCAAATTACAAAACGGAGCCATGACAGATCCAAATAAAGGGTGGATATCATGTATAAAGCATGCCTATAGCCAACTATAAGGCCATTGGCATGGAAAACACTTGGGAAAAAAATCAACTTTTTTTTTTTAGCCGATCTCGGCTGTTTAAGCTTTGGGCAGTGGCTCGCAAATGGGATTGGGGGGAAAATGAGTAAATAAACCTAAAATAAGCATTCTAACTAAAATCACTATTCTGCCATTATACTCAATGGCAGGCAGAAGACAACATGGCCAATGAATAGTGGTTGCTAAGGGGGGAGGCTCAGTGTGGGACATGTAACTATGCATTAACAGGCAAACCTATGCAAATGAGGGGAATGATAGTGAATCCCAGATTTCCCTTGCATGCTAGTCAGCTCTCAACAGTGCAAGAGCAGGAATAGCTTGTTGCAAGCCTCTGAGTTAGCTGACATCATGGAGGGGGGGGGGGTTGTCACATACTGTAAGTGGACTGGAACCCTGTGGCTCGGGTTTGCTACAAGCTTAGCACAGCTAAGCAAGGGGGTGTGTCTGAGGTTGCCTAGCACTCTTTACATTACCTAAGCGGGTGTGCACGCTGCGCACAGGGTTTTAAAGGAAAAAAAAAGTAAACCATGAAATGGCAGCTCTGTGCACATTTGAGCACTGCGAGAAGATGGAGAAGAGTATACAGACCCAGGGTGACCTACCAGGGGCTACATCAGCTGGAGATAGTGGAGCGCTATAGGGTGGACATGGACCTCTTACAGCAAATTGTTGAGGTGTGCCGGCCATGGCTGACACACAGAACTAACAGAGGGGAACCCATCCCAGTGGATATCAAAATATGTGTACGCCTAAGAATACTAGCTAAAGGAACCTTCCAAAGGCCAACTGGGGATATGATGGGGATCTCACAGGCATCAGCATCCAGGGTACTTTATCATTTCCTGGATGCCATGTCAGCACATGCCGGTAGACACGTATATTTCCCCAACACACGTGAGGCGTTAGCCAGCAATATGCAACTGCTCCACCAAATAGCAGAATACCATGAGGTAGTGGGTGCTATAGACTGCATGCACATACACATCAAAGCTCCACCCAGTGAGCGGGGTAGGGTCTACATCAACCACAAGGGCTTCCCCACCATCAACTGCCAGGTCGTGTGCAATGCCCAGGGCATAATAATGAATGCATGTGCTGGCTGCCCTGGAAGCTATCATGATTCCCACATCTGGCATCTGATGCAGCTTTATCAGAGATTTGCCAATGGGGACATCCCTTACGGTCACCTAGTGGGGGATGCTGGATACGCACTGGAGCCGTGGCTAATGACACACATCAAAAATGCACACACACCTGAACAATAACTCCATAATGAGGCACACGCACAGACCAGAATTATAATAGAGAGTGTGTTTGAGATGCTCAAGTCACAGTTCCGGTGCATGGACACATCCGGTGGAGCCTTGCCGTACTCACCAGCTACATATACCCAAATTGTCATCGTATGTGCCATGCTGTATAATATGATCCTGTGGAAACAGCTGCAGCAGGAACAGCATGGGGCAGAGCCACATAGCCCCCCACCATTGCCAAGGCCTGCACAGGCACAGATTGACTCGGAGGAGGAATAACCTGAGCCTGCCCCAGTAGGCAGAAGGAGGCGTGCCCAGTATGCCCTGGCCTTGGCAAACAGGCAACAGGTTTACCTTCATATTGTCGATCACACACGATTGACCGGCCACTTCATTGAACCGTTTCAGTGAAACCAGAACCGTGAATCCTTCCAAATGTCGAATAAACATCGAATTTTGACATTTATGACTGCACCACACCTCCACACCAGTGCTACCATAGGTCAAAAAGGAGGCAAGATTTTGCCATTCGGAAATGTGGTGTGCGACGTTTTGGACAGTTGTACTTTGGTATTCATGGAAGTGGGGTCAACCATACTGTGATTGACAATATGAAGGTAAACAAAGGCAACACATAGCACATACACTGACACAGGAGGGACCCAGGGAATGACACCTCTCTCTGACTCGCACATACGGTAAACAGGATGCCAAACATGACACTACCTGTACTCAACCATGTGTAGGGAGTGTACTATGTGCATCCAACACAGGCAGCCCTGCAGCACCACCCTCAATACTGGGACACCCACAAGGTAAGTCATTCAGCCTACCAATTGCTGAATGGAGTAGAATGTTTTGATACCTGTATCTATGGTATGAATGTGAGCATGCAAGGGAATTGGGTGGCTGAATGGTATGCCAGCAGACAGTAGACACCTATAGTGGCACCATGAGATCTGTAACAAATACTGGTGTCACCATAGTAGCCAGTACTACACAGGGTGACAAAACCCACTGCAGGAAATGTGCTGGGCCACATGTGTGTCCATATGACTCACACATGTCAGTCAGGGAGGTTCACATACCCAACAACAGTATCAGCCAGCTAGAGAGGTATAGACAAACACAAACAAAAGGCTGTGCTATGGCCTCTGAATGATGCCTATGGGTAAGCCTCCCCCCAGGCCTACAGGGACAGACTATAGCAGGTTAGGCAGGGGGATGTTAGTTCTGAAGGGTAGGATGTCAGAAACTAATATGTAGGTCAAACAAAGCTAAGACCTGTAGTACATTGATATGCCTCTAGTCAGCATGATAGGTTAGAGTACAGAATGAAATGGAGTACCTGACATACCAGTACAGTCATAGCAAATGTGTACAAGTGTGAGGTGTGCCCCCCAATCCTGTGTAGAAATGTAGTAACAGTCAGATGTGCCTCCCAATCCTGTGTAGAAATGTAGTAACAATTAGGTGTGCCCCAAATCCTGTGTAGAAATGTAGAAACAGTTAGGTGTGCCCCCCAATCCTGTGAAGAAATGTAAAAATAGTCAGGTGTGCCCCCCAATCCTGTGTAGAAATGTAGTATGGGTAAGATGTGCATCCCACTACTATGTAGACATGTAGAAACAGTTAGGTGTGCCCCTTCCCCCAATCCAGCGTAGAAATGTAGTAACAGTCAGGTGTGCCCCGTACCAACCACTGTGTAGAAATGTAGAAACAGACAGCTGTGCCCCCTCCCCCAATCCTGCATAGAAATGTAGTAACAGTCAAGTGTGCCCCCTCCCACAATCCTGTGTAGGAATGTAGAAACAGTCAGGTGTGCTCCCCCCAACCCTACTTAGAAATGTAGTAACAGTCAGGTGTGTCCCTCCAAACCTATTTAGAAATGTAGTAGTGGTGTGGTGTGCCCCCCCAATCCGATGTACACACTTCATAACAGTCAGGTGTGCCCCCCCCACAACCCTATGTAGAAATGTATTAACATGTATGTGTAGGCACAATACCAGTGGAGCACAGATGCACAGAGTTGGCCAAGGTAGCAGGATAGGTTGTAGCAGCTGCACAGTATGCAGGTATGTGTGTGTTAGGTCAGTGTGTGTTTCATATTGTGTGAGACTGGTCAGTATGTATGCATGTTGAGGTAAGACCTGGTGGCCATTGCCCACTACTGATGGTGACAGGGACAAGTCCTCACAACTGCAGTGCCAAAAACAATACCCACCAGTATGACACATGCTAGCAGTAAGACATTGTAAATGTATGGTGGTAATATATGTCACCATCTGAAAGACTGACATGGCATGGCTATTGGGCTAGATATACAAGCAGTAGACAGGGGGAAGTACCCCAGACATACAGTATCTATTGTGTCACTGTGAAATGGAGACACCCCTGGAATTGTACATACAGGTATGCATCACATAATCTGTTCCTGTAGTAGGGGATACTGGTGTTGTCTGCCCAAACACTTGCAGATAAAAAAGGAGGTAAGACTGATGTATTGGGAAACAACTGATGCACCTGCACATGCCAGCATAACTGGAATGCCCAATGCATATCTGTGTGTCAGATGCAAGTAGTGTCCATAGCACACACGTACCCAGCTCACACAAACACCACCCACAGGTAGCTCTCTGATCGTATCCCTGCTGTAGGGAATGGGTACAATATGACCCGACCTGTATATGTCACTAGTGAATGAATGCAGCATGCAGTGCAGGTGTCCCATGCAGGTGTGTCACTAGTCATAGGTATCACCCTGCCAGCATCCATACCAGCTGAACAAGACTGATAGAAGGTATCGGCATGAACACCTAACACACCTATCCTGTCACCCCAGGGGAATATACTGTATGGTGGTCTGAAACTGTAGGACTGACAGAATGCAACGGCCTGCCACATCTGGCCTGCATCAACACCTAATGGCCCACAGGCCCCTGCCAAGGGCCTGTGTCTCACACGTACTGCCAATGCATGTTATGTCATGGACAACCAAATAACAACGTAACACACTCCACATAAGCCATATGCATGGCCATGTGGACAAACCACAGTGACATGTCCACCATGTCCCACTGCATGAACTGTGGACCAACACCAACACACAGCTGTGATGAGGTGATAACCTTAGAGAAAGTATCAGAGAATGTTTGCATAATGTATGGAAGAGGATAAAATAATGGGGGGAGCATGGTCAGCAAGGAATGTGCAAGGTCTGACACAAAGCTGTGTGCACACACTATCCCTGGCTGCAAACACATAAATGGGTGGCTACATATCTGCCTGTACACCACAATAGGGATAATGTCCTGACTCATGGCCCCTGCCTCTGGATAACCTGTGCGAATCTGTACATCTGTGAGGTATTGCCACAGCAATATAAGGCAATACTGTCATGTTGATGGATGAATAAGTATGAGATACTCTGCCAGCACTGCACAAAGGTGCTAAACCAGATACACAGACCTAGCAGCAAGTGTCTGCAGCTCCCCATCCAGAATGGCATAACTTACTATGAATATGTAGGCATCTGCCCACAATACCGTACACAGCTGTAGTCACCCTTGTCCGCCGAGACATCACTGTAAGCAGTAATGTCCACCTGACAGTACATGAGGACAGAAAACATCACAGTGTATAACAGTACACATGTTTGAATATCTCTGCTAACAGCAGTACCATGTAGAAGCAGCACAGACACAATCACCTACAGTACACACTATCCCCTACACACTTTGTCCCCATATTGCCAAATGATCGATGGATACCCTGCAGAAATAGTTTGCTACCTGTAGGTGTACAACAGAAAGGTCCGCACTGGAGTACAAACTACCTGGAATCGATCCACACATTCAATACGGAAGGGCATACTGGGCATGCTCACACACTAAAACAAATGAAGCCCATGTCTGCAAACAACAGTGGACCATACATATCTGGCAGTTGCAGATGTTAGTGCAGACACTCCTCAGTATGCACCAGTCATGCTTTGCACACACAGTGGATAGGAATACAGACATATATCCAAGGACAACACACTATAATAAGCCAAAAGTAGATGTGCATGGAAGTGTGGAAGAGAGCAACTGTGACAAGGAGCCATCCATTATGAGGCCTGTCCCACCCAGCACACAGCCAAATGGCTACAACCACATGAGGTCTAAATGTCACTTATTGTAGACATTAGCCACCAGTATCCATTAGCATTACAGACTATGTGGTGCAAGTGCTAGCTGTGCAACATGACTGTACAAGGAAGTAGTAATCTACAGGCTATATACACATACCTGTGAAATATAACCCTGTGTGTGCCTGCATGTGGTGTGTCAACCTCTAGATGAATGGGTTATGGCCCATGCACACACTGCCCTCCCCATAGCCTTACTATGACAAGCCTGCTGAGGTCATCCACTTTGAAATACACCTTTGGGAAAGTTGTACCCCAGTAATCTCTGTGACACGTCCTATAACTGTGTACTGCTGTAGTGTGATAAACTAGTTAGGTAGGAGTTCTAATCCCAGGCATGGCAACTGTGTGTGCATTTCTGTCTGTGTAGAGAGCAATGCTTTTTAGGCTAGTCACACTCACTACAATTCAAATGCCTTACTTTGGCAAAGCTGCTGATGTCATTCACTGTGAAATACACCTTTCGGAAAGTTGTTGCCCAGTAATCTCCATGGCATGTCCTATAACTGTGTACTGCTGTAACGTGATAAACTAGTTAGGTAGGAGTTCTTATCCCAAACATGAGTTCTAATCCCAAACATGGCAACTGTGAATGTGTGTGTGTGTGTCTCTGTCTGTGTAGAGAGCAATGCTTTTTAGGCTAGTCACACCCACTACAATTCAAATGCCCTACTTTGGCAAGGCTGCCGATGTCATTCATTGTGAAATACACCTATTGGAAAGCTGTATCCCAGTAATCTCTGTGGAGCGTCCTATAACTGAATACTGCTGTAGTGTGATAAACTAGTTTGGTAGAGGTTCTAATCCCAAACATGGTGAGTGTCTGTGTGTGTGTGTGTGTGTGTGTGTGTGTGTGTGTGTGTGTGTGTGTGTGTGTGTGTGTGTGTGTGTGTGTGCTTGTGTGTCTCTGTGTAGACAGCAATGCTTTTTAGGCTAGTCACACTCATTACAATTTGAATGCCCTACTTTGGTAAGGCTGCTGATGTCATTCACTGCGAAATACACCTTTCGGAACCCCGTAGCCCAGTAATCTTCATGGCGCATCCCATAACTGAGTACTGCCGAAGTGTGATAAACTAGTTAGGAAGGATTTCTAATCCCAGACATGGCAACTGTGTGTGTGTCTCTCTCTGTGTAGAGAGCAATGCTTTTTAGGTTACTCACGCTCACTACAAATCAAATGTCCTACATTGGCAATCCTGCTGATGTCAGTCACTGTGAAATACACCTTTGGGGAATGAGTACTCCAGTAATCTCTGTGGCGCATCCTAAAACTGTGTAGTGCTGTAGTGTAATAAACTAGTTAGGTAGGAGTTCTAATCCCAGACATGGCAGGTGTGTGTGTGTGTGTGTGTGTGTGTGTGTGTGTGTGTGTGTGTGTGTGTGTGTGTGTGTGTGTGTGTGTGTGTGTCTGTGTTTGTCATTCATATCCTGTGTGGAGGTGGCTGTGAATGTTTAACAACTGGACTCTTTGCAGAGCAGGTTTTGTAAATTTCTTATATGGTGGTCCTAGTATATGGCACAATGTCCACCGTACAGGGATAACAGATGTGAAATAGCTGAGAGGCTGGGGTGCAAATCCATACCACTACATGTGACATCAGGGCCAGGTGAACAAAGTTAGCAACCCTTGTATTACCCAAATAACATTCTCAACCCATGTCTCATACGCACACATACTTGCCTACGCAACAACCACTATGTTGGTAGTACCCTGCATATTGCCCACTGATAGTAACCATGGTGTGATTGCAGTGGGCTACAGATGGCTTGGCACCCTGTCCATCAGTCCAGTAGGCACATACATGCAGACAGTGCACCTTCCCAATGTTCCCTACTGGACACTTGCAACACCTTTGGTGCCATCAAATGTGACCCACAAAGGACATACCATGCCTGAAACACATGCCCTGTATGGACAGATGCCACTGGCTCCAGGAACTACCTATATCATGCTATCAATGTAGGTGCAAGGTCAACCTGCTATCCATTAACAATTCCCACCACGTGAGGTCAGGACTGGCACATCTGATGATAACAATCTGTGTACACAACATGGGCCAGACACCCCAGGTACAGTTCTATATGTCACTGTACATGCATGTGGGATGTGTGCACATCCCAGACACCATCCATGTCATGGACAAAGGTACACATACATGGCAAGCGATGCACAGCAATTGCCACACACAATAGTTACCCAGGTGACTGGATGGTGAATACAATACCCACCTGTGTGGGCAAATCCAGAGACTACACACCTGAGCCACATTGCAGACCATTGTCATTTGGCCTGATGCCAAGGTATACCCATCAGCTAGCCTTGTAGAGCCATCTGGCACAGTCAACCACTACACACCCGTGAAGCAATGCACCCATGCATGTCAGTACTAGCACCCTGTGTCTGTGTGTGTGGTGTATGATGCCAATGACCACATTCACACTTACTACAACCCCCATTGGCATACTGAAGCATGCTGTCTGATGTCAGACACCTCCACATACCCTTTGCCTATATAACCTCTGTATAACCCCTGTGGTGCATGTGATACCTGCACAGTACTGTGTTGTGGCAATCTAACTAGTGATGAGTTATATTCCTGACCCTGCAAAGTGTGTCAATGCATGTGGGTCCCTGTGAGAGTGTGGCTATGCTGACACTGATACCTGGTCAGGTGGACAGGCATGTGTACTACACCTACCGTATAGCTACCATATCACTGTTGCAGATGTTACTCACCATCACATATACATTTGGATGGCTCCTCAACATGTAACCAATGTGGTGCATCCAATAACTGCATAGACATGTGTTAGCAATACATAGTCAGTCAGGGGTTTGATACCCTGTAATGGTAGGTGTGTGACACAAATGTGCTTACATTTTACTCTCCCACCCCTCCCTGACTTATCTTTGCCTCTGTCTGCCACTCTTACTCCCTCTCTGGTGGATGTGGAGACTTACACCTGCTTTGCTTAGGCAGCAGCATGTGTATTGTAAGGGATGCTCATCATCAGCTGATGGCCTCTGCACAAATTGCAGCCCTCCTCTAGCTGATTGCATGTGGAGCAGCTGTGGTAACATTCCCATAGCCAATTGCATGGAAACATACTCCAATATCTAGGAACATCATGTTGGTGTTAGCCTTTTCATTCACTGTGAGAAGGACCTAGATCTGTTATTTGGCAAACACCATCACAGATGGATTGGGGATTTACCTCTAACAATATACACTGTGGAAACAGGCCAACACACAGGAAGGGGGTGTGCCTGACTTGACTACAGACTGTAAGTGCTGCTATACTGTATTTTGAGTAATGTTGGTTTAACAGGGTGTGTGTGGATATGGCTGTTCTACATGCTTTAATACCTGTCATGTCAGTATTATGTTTATGAGGAATCCCCATCTGTAGGGTCATCTGCAGACTGGGCAGTGTGTGGTGCCTTGTGTTTCTTGTGTTACCCACAGAGCACCTATCTGTGAACTGCAGAAGGTAGTGTGAGGCTTGCAGTAAGTAGATGGTGACAGCCATGAGAGTTATCCCTCATGGGACATATGTTGCAAAAAGCCCGGTTACAGCAGTAAATATATGAGGTTATCACAGCAACATGTCAATATTGGCCCTGTGTTTGTGCCTCCACTCTCAACTCTGTCAACCTTTGTACATATGTCATGCAGTAAGAGGTACATATGTTCAGTACACCATATTTATTGACATCATATCTAATAACAAGCCAGTGAAATATCAGACTGCTACACATGTTATGTATAGTAGGGGTTATATTTGAGGAAATAACCTGGGCGTTCTGCAGTTGTGTGTACAGTACTGAGGTCTGTGTACTTATGGTGATTGTTGACAGTGTGTGTATTGTGACTATGTACCTTGGCATGCGTACAGACTATGATAGATGTCATTGTTCTTGGTCCTGTTCTATCTGATGTTACATGCTGCTCCACTGTATGTTACCCTATAGGCTTACATGTTTGTAGGGCCAAACACACACATGTCCCATACCACAGACAGGCATTGGAACACACTGTGTAGTGGCCCAGTATATGTAGGGTTGGTGTGTGAGTGGCACATATGAGGATAGTGTTGATCAGATAGTCCATATACTGTAATATTATGCTAGCTTACCATATGTGGCTGTGGCTATGTTCACATTGGTTGTGGTTTTGCACTTTCATACAGGTGTCTATTACTCTGTGCTGTTGCATGCCTGTAGAGCCTGCTATCTATGCAGATACATGTGTATTGCCCCATAGGAGATGTAGGCCAGTGTTGAGGCAGTCTGCCTGTAGCCTGCACAGTGCTTTGTTACATGCCTAGCAGCTTAGTGTACTTTCTCAGTGAGATGTCATGTCCAGATACTTGCCAGATGTACTGCTGCCAGGCCACCATAGCAGTCATGTATGTCAGACAAAGCAGTGGGATGCTGTACAGATGTATGTCACTAACTAGTTGGTAGTATGTGGCCATGTCACTACTATACCAGCTGTTATGTGTCAGGACAGACAGGGGTGTATGAATGCATAACCTATGGGGGCAAATGTATACCAGTATTTACGTGCTATACCCATCTACATGGCTGTTGCATGCCTGTAGAGCCTGCTATCTATGCAGATACATGTGTATTGCCCCATAGGAGATGTAGGCCAGTGTTGAGGCAGTCTGCCTGTAGCCTGCACAGTGCTTTGTTACATGCCTAGCAGCTTAGTGTACTTTCTCAGTGAGATGTCATGTCCGGATACTTGCCAGATGTACTGCTGCCAGGCCACCATAGCAGTCATGTATGTCAGACAAAGCAGTGGGATGCTGTACAGATGTATGTCACTAACTAGTTGGTAGTATTTGGCCATGTCACTACTATACCAGCTGTTATGTGTCAGGACAGACAGGGGTGTATGAATGCATAACCTATGGGGGCAAATGTATACCAGTATTTACGTGCTATACCCATCTACATGGCTGTTAACATCCACATTGTCAGGCTTGGTCCACATGTCTTGCACTAAGTAGTTCTGTGTATACCTCTGGACTGACCAGAATGTGTCAGACTGTCAGCATATATTGGCTATATCTCTACTGTAGTCCACAGTAGCATTACTGTGCTAGTAGTAGTGCTGTACTATAATGTCCTTGGGATGTCTGTCAGTAGCCAATGGCGCACATGTTAAAAGCAGATGTGACCTCCCACACACATCATGTCTGTGAAGATAATCCCTATTACAGTAGCAATAGCCTACAAATATACCTGCAATACATACATGACATCCCCTTGCACTAAGAGGTTGGGTCTATTGGGGCTGAGGCAGGGATCCACTCCATGTTCAGGACATATGGTGAACATATATGTATATATATTTATCCATATATCTGTATAGGTATATACACATATACATATTGACATGCATAGATGGAGTTGTATATATAAATATATATATATATATATATATATATATATATATATATATATATATATATATATACATATAAACACTCAGATATATACATATACAGAGCAAAATGTGTCTACACATATACAGATAGAGATACATATGCACATAAACATATGGATATCAACATATATATCGACAGTAATAGGTATATCAGACTAGATATGTATGCACATATAGTTATAGATATCTACATATCTACCCACATCAATAGGCATATCTGTACACATAGGATGTGCATACATATATAGCTATATATACATATATGTATATATACATGTATGTGTATATGTATATATATAGATATATATATATATATATATATATATATATATATATATATATATACACACAC
Source organism: Protopterus annectens (assembly GCF_019279795.1). NCBI lineage: Eukaryota > Metazoa > Chordata > Ceratodontiformes > Protopteridae > Protopterus > Protopterus annectens. Next base: position 373,491,227 of record NC_056733.1, read on the forward strand.
ACACACATATATATATATATATATATATATATATATATATATATATATGTATCTGTACATACGAAGAGATGTACACATGGCCATATATATGTTACACTATACAGATGTGTATACAGACATAGGTATGAGTATACATGTGTATGTACATGTAGACATATATAGACCTATTATATGTATATAACCATATTCCTGTCATGTGTAAACCTCACAGTTGTGTATACCCTATCAGATGTATCTCACTGTATGTATCTGCTATGTGTACATTATGATAAAACAACATATGTGATGCAACAGTCATATAAATAACAAGGACTACACAATTTAGAAAGTAAAGGCAATTGTTCAATACTACTCATGTGTATTGACAGCTATATTGGTAAAACAACAGGTGACTTCACAGTGGTCATGACGTAGTGGTTAAGTACTGTGACTGTAGTGTACAGGGTCCTGGGTTCAAAACCTGCAAGGGCTGTTTATTTTCTTGCTGGGCAGAACAAGGGCTGTAGGTTACAGAGTGGCTAAGGCAGTTTTGAGCAGCTTTTAGTGGGTTTGCACTGGTTTGTGTAACGCTAAGCGGTGCTAAGCTATGGGTAAACGTACGGGCACTTAGACAGTGTAGACTTCGCTTACCAGTGCGCAAATCAGCTCAGCTGTTATATTGCAGCAATGTTGATACTTGCTAAGCATGGCTTAGCCCTGGTAACCAGGTCACACCACCCAGTCTGATAACATAGCAGGGTAATGACATCTGTAATAAGTGTATGTAATGCCATGTACAATACATGAGCATATGTGCTGTCATTACAGTAGCAAGGGGTGTGAGTGTCATGTGTGGGCCACAGATGTATATGAGGCCTGTACAGCACTGTTATCTATATGAATGTGTTACATAGAAGGGTAGTAGCCCAGGGTACATGCTGTCACACTGGCATGAAGTGTATCATGGCAGTACTACTGCTGACAGTGCTTACCCAGGCAAGAAAAGAATGCTACATGCAGTACTGACAACAGGCACACCTGCAGGCATAGCTGGACACTGAGGCCTCCCTGTTGTATCCCTGGTGTGTGAGCTGTGTCACACTATATACCCCTTACTGGGCAATGATCCGTCATGTGGAAAGTAACTGTCGACGACTGTCTGTACAGCACATGTTAGTGAGCGCTTCTGATATGTAGTTATGGCATACATATTGTTGTCAAATGTCTATCTGTCAATACACTCATCCTACTGCATAGCTACTTGCCAAGCTGATGACTGTCAGTCCCTGTACAGATGTGCAGATGGCAGGTATGCAGCTGGGATATGTACAGGCAACCTAAGCTTGATTGACACTGACATGTCTGCCCAGCTGTGTAAGAACTAGCACATATAGGAGATGTCACCCTGTGCGCACCACATGCCATGGGTACCTCCACTGCACTACCACTGTCAACAGAACATGCTTGGGTACAGGTCTCCATCACAGACACTAACCATGTGTTGCAATGCATGTTGCATACATGTCAACTTGATCACCTCAGTGGCCATGTGCAAGAGGCACCTGGAGGATTGGCTGATGCATGTCATTCTCACCATGAGGGTCACCACAGTAGTGTCTGTCGATAGATTGCCTGCTGACACCTGGCAGGTGTCAGGATACCTCTTTACACACAACTCCTACACAACCCATCTCCCCTTGGACAATAGCTAGGTACACAGCTATGACCACCTGCAGTGATGCACCCATGTACTGACACATGTGTATGTGTGCATGACTGAGTATAGCAGTGTCTGTGTGTTAGCAAACCTGTACTTGGGAATTCCATGAGGGCCTTCACAACCAATGCAACACCCATTGCCATAGTCAGTTGTGGCTGCTGCTGTATGGGACATTACATGTATCCTGTTAAGATCCTCCCCATACTGGCTACATGAGCCTTGCAGTACCAGCATAACAGTGTTTTACAAATGGGTTGATAGGCATGGGATTCCCATTGTGTTCTGTCATGTGTGTGTAGTTGTGCATGTCTGTATATCTGTAGGATACAGCATTCCAAGGCCACATACTCCTATTACAATACCCATTGCTACACAGTAGTACAGATAGTGCTGCTGCTGCCACTAGGTAAGGCATGACAATGCAACACCCTACTACACATGTGGCATGTGCATTAGATGCATATCCCTGTAGTACCACTGTTAAGGTATACTATGAGTTGTATTGCAGTTGTGGCCAATGTGTGATGGTGGGTATGGCAGAGTGTCTCATGGGTTTCAGGGAGTACCAATATCCACTGGGGGATGTGGGTGCTGTGTACACTGTCATTACACCAAGGTACACCTGGTATATGTCCCATGTACCACGTTATGGTTACCACTGTCACCATCAACCATACAGGTAACTGATACCACAATCCCACCCAGTTATGCATGTGCTGTGTGCAGCCTACCTGTAACACATTGGACAAATGGTTAAGTTAGTTAGCAGCAATAGGCCCTGGTGTCTCAGATGTGTGTCTGCCTGTTATGTGTCTGTTAATGTGTATATGAAGGTATGTCACACTACGTATTTTACATATACACCCATTACATCCCCCATTAGCATACTGTACATGTCTGGGGATGTTCTGCATGAAACTTGTAACCTGGGACACACCTCACCCTAAATGTTGTGTGGTGTGTGCAATGTAAGCCACACACTTTAGTATCACTACATAACTAGGTATGGGGTCTAGTCCCAGTGTTGCCAAGAAACAGTGTGCGTGTATGTGGATGGGTCTACATTAGGTCGCAGGATATACATGCCTCAGCGGGTCATCTGTCCATGTGGCACAGGCAATATCCGTTTTAGTAACCTGTAACATGTGTTCAACTGTACCCCAGTTATTTCACAGCCATGGTGTCACCACAGTGCCATACCACATTGTGTAATATGACTGCAGACCATCCTCGTGCTGACACATGTACACCTACAACACAAATGGATAACATTGTAGAAACCACACCCAATCAGTGTTACTAACAGCTATAATGCATCAGTGCTGGACAGCTACACTACCTTCTATATATGCATTACATTTTAGTCCTTACAACATGGTACACTGCAGTACTGTGGTACACTGTAGTACAGTCACTTTGTGCATCAGAACCATATTAGCCTGTCCCTGCATTGATGGTATGGATGACAGGGATGTGGCACAGTTATCATCATATGTACAGGGTGTGATGTTGGTTTGCCAGAGCCGAGGGTGGGCCATACATTTGACACTATGGGTGTGAGTGAGGGGTGTACTGCGATGAGCTGGCTGTGGTGCTGTGGTGTGTGTGTAAGTATGGGGTTGTGTGTTTCTATAGTATGTGGGTATGCATGCACACAGTTCTGCCATGTGGCTGCCCTACACCTGTGTTTATGGACAGCTGCAGACCATACCTGGCAAGGTGTAGAGTTCACTGCCTCTGGCTACTGACACTTGGACTGTGCCTGCCAGGGGTTCCATGGGCATGTCCGGGTACAGGCCTTAATGTGTTACTCTCACCTGCTGATGAGAAATGTCTGCTGGTAACAGGCCCCTCCTGGGACTGGCCAAGAACACGTGCACACGGCCTGCTGTGGTGTAGTGTGGACAGCACCCTCCCCACACTGCCGGAGCTGGTACTGCCACTACGGGAGCCCCTTAGTGTCCTAGAACATCCATGTTGACTGCCAGCTGTTGGCAATGCTGGCCTACGTCCACGCAGCCATCGCCACTCTCCCACCACATGTTCAAGCATGGACAGACCACGGTCGATGAGGGCCAACATCTCACCAGACCATCTATCCATGAACTCAGTTAATGCATGGATGGCACCAGTGAGTTCATGGGCATTGTCACTTGTAGATGTGAGAGCAGCCCTCTGCAGCCTCAGGCCCTGTCTGGTGTAATGTTCCTTATGTGCTTGCACCACCATGACAGCCTGAAACATGCACCTGCTGGTACCAGCTATGTCACGTCTGCTAGGAGCATGATGCCCAGTGGCCCTACCATGAGCACCCTGGGATATCTGCCTATATGGTGCCCTGCCAGACATCTGGCTATGCCTGCTGCAACTGGGCATATGTATGTAATGCTCAGTACATGCCAGATATGCTGCTCATTCAGCCTACCATGTGACAGCTGTATTATTTGGATACACTCCCAGGTGTTGACTAGTACTTCCCCAATGCATCTGTAGAGCTGCATATGTGGTTTGTAGGTGACCTCTCTGCTGAATGCAATATTAAGGGTGAACCTGGTGCCTACCTTCCCTCTCAATGCCTGTTCCATGCTACAGACCATATTATACTATCTGCTGTCCTGTGATTACACACATGACAAGTAGGCATGGTTATCACACTTTCCTGTGCAATGCCACCAAATGCCAGCTGTCCCTCCGCTATGGCCACTGGTGATAGGGAATGTATAGGCACTGAAATTGTGTACAGGGCTGGAGTGGCTAAAAGGGGGATGTCAAATGTTGGCGTAGTGTCGGCCCCTGACAACCCCACCAGTGCTTCAAAAGTACTATCATCATCTTCGGTGTCTGTATGGACACCAACATCAGAACGCATGCAGGAGGGACCCTGACCCACCTCACCACTGGTGGGGTAAAACAATAAATGCACTTTAAAACCTGTACAGCATTGCCTAACAGTACACACACATGCACACGAGCACACACACAAGAACACACACACAAACACACACACACACACACACACACACACACACACACACACACACACACACACACACACACACACCTCAGTAATACCTGCCTGTCCATGGCTTTACAGACAGTCCCACACATATGTCCATTTGGTACCCCATCCTGCATTACACTTGTTAACATACACACATTGATACCACTCATTCACATATCAGTCCTCTAAATGCCTACACAAGCGGTCATAACACAAGACCTCTTACTACATTACCTGCCTGACCTATGTGTAGTGGTTTTACATGGCCTCACTGCTGTCATTTGGTATGCACCCTCTGTATGTCCACACATCATGAGCATGGCCCCTATATGTGTGGGCTACAATGTTCTATCCATAATATCACGCACTGGTGTGTCATATGTATGTAATGCTCAGTACATGCCAGATATGCTACTCATTCAGCCTATCATGTGACAACTGTAATATTTGGATACACTCCCTGGTGTTGACTAGTACTTCCCCAATGCATCTGTAGAACTGCATACATGGTTTGTAGGTGACCTCTTTGCTGAATGCGATATTAAGGGTGTACCTGGTGTCTACCTTCCGTTTCAATGCCTGTTCCATGCTACAAACCATATTATACTATCAGCTGTCCTGTGATTACACACATGACAAGTATTCCTGGTGTGTAATGTGGCAGTCCATGTAAATATACTGCATGATCCCAGAGGGAAGTACTGCTGTACGAACACCCCACAATCACACATGTGCATACATGGCCGGCAACACAAGCACACACACATGCACACAAGCATCATACATGCATCAACCTCCCTCCACTTCACCTCCACAGTGGCCATATCAGACGGACAGCTGGCGTTTGGTGGCAGTGCACAGGAAAGTGTGGTAACCATGTCTACTGTGTCTGGTCACAGCAGGCATAACCGGATGTCCAGCAGGGCAGCACATAGACGGATGTCCCAGGGTGCTCATGGTAGGGCCACTGGGCATCATGCTCCTGGCAGAGATGACACAGCTGGTACCAGCAGGCACATGGTTCAGGCTGTCATGGCAGTGCAGGCACATAAGAAATGTTACATCAGACAGGGCCTGAGGCTGCAGAGGGCTGCTCTCACATCTAAAAATGACAACACCCTTGAACTGGCTGGTGCCATCTGTGCATTAACTGAGTTCATGGATAGATGGTCTGGTGAGATGATGGCCCTCATCGACCGTGGTCTGACTGTGCTTGAACATGTGGTGGGAGTGTGGTGATGGCCACATGGATGTAAGCTACCATCGCCAACAGCTGGCAGTCAACGTGGAGTGACCCTATAGACAAACTAACTACCCACCAGGATGCACACACACACACACACACACACACACACACACACACACACACACACACACATATACAGGTGAGGTTGCACAATGATAGTACACACATATGGTACCCGACAGCATGCAGTACAACTATAGTCAATCCATGCTGGCAACAGTATACATATGTGTGTGATGCATGTGCTGTGTCACTAGGTGAAGCCCCTTCCCCTGGATACCACTGTGCCCATGAACACAGTATTTCTGTGCACCTGTTCTGCACACTGCCATGTACTGTGCACCACACCTCACAGGTGTACAGCCCATTGCTGAATGTGTACTACTGTGTAGGTTATGTCAGCTTTAATGCTCACAGCCCATATGTTTTCCAGCAACACATACCAGGTATGATATGTGGACAGATGTCATTTGTGAATGCCTGATGTCTGATTCACAGCTCTCAACATCAGCTGACCATGTATGACCAATCCAATACTCTTACACTAACATCCATCAGAGCATACCATGGCTATAGGGGGTGTACACACCTTTATTGATATGACGCACCCATCCTTAATCAGCCATGGGACTACATCACCGCATATCTTAGCAGTGCATGAGCCCGATATGTGACATATGTCCTGTACTTTCACATGCAGTGTCTACGGAATGAGTGAGGTGTGCAGATGCTGACCGCGATGCATACACACCGTGTAGGCATATGTGTGCACACCCTTTTCATGATGATTTCTCGCACGTCTTGTGTGTACTACAGCAGTCACTACTCCTGGCAGGGGTATACCAGCAGTGGCCATCTGCATTTGCCAGTGTATTTTCAGTCTGTTCTACACATGTCCCCCTATTCCGCATGATTGCAAGGTCTACTCATGTGCACATCCGTTGGTGGTCACACACTGCCATCACTATTGCTGTGGGGGTAGGGTTATTGCTGCCCCAGGTCCTGAACCTGACTATGTGCAGATGCAGCCATTCTTAGCATCCTTAGGATCCCTGCTTCAGGGCACTGGTGTGCCATGCTGACACCCCTGCCCCCTCCTTCAGCCTTTTTGCAGATGCATGACGAGTAAGTCCTACACATGTATGTCACTTTGCAGTGTCCCATACACTGAATGCTACATGTTACAGCCTAGTCCCAGCTGATAATGTGGACCACTGTAATGCCTTATGCCATAGTGTATCTCTGCAGCAGTTGCCATTGTACTACAGGTATATACACTGGTGTTGGAGTGTATATGGGTGTTGTTCCAAACATGTTCCTTCTGTAGGCCATGTCTCCCACAATCATGTTACTCTTTGTGGACACATTCCACAATGACAGGTTGTTAGTTATCATGCAGGTGTCTGATATACCCTTCCAATATCCCATCATGGTCACCCCTGTGATGCCATGCATTTCACAGCAACAATACGTATACATGTACAGCATGCATTCTGGGTAGGTGTGTTAGATGTGTGTATGGCATATACCATAGGCATTACATGCCTTATGTATTGGCAAGCATCTATATAAACCATACTTACCAGCTACATGTTGCTGCCTTGGTGGTATCCCAGAGGGACCTACATAAGAGGGTGAGAGATGCATAGTCAGTGGCCACAACTGTGGCAGTGCTACAGGGTGGGTGTAGTATTACAATACATCAACAGTACATTTCCACAATACTAGCACATATGGACATCTGTTTATCACTACTATGCAGCAACAAAATATATCTATGACATGTCAGATATGCATAATCTGCCTGTATCGATGTGGATGTATACACAACAGTGGTCTACGGATGTGCACTATGGCCTTACCTGCACAGTCCTCAGCCAGTGTGTGGGTGGCATCCACCTTCACAAAGGTGTCTGGTGGTTGGTGTGTGTCCAGATGGGAAGGTGCCATGAGGCTGGCCACATGCTCCTCCACACATGTCAGGGGTGGATTACATGGCCCACCCTGTAGTGAGGTGATCCCCCTGGACTGCAGCAGCACGCCGATGGGCATTGTGAAGCAGGTCAGAGCAATGATGCTGGACCTGCTCATAACTGCGGTTGTGCAGTCTGACATCATTGACCCTATGGACTATGTCATTCCACAAGGCGGTCCACTCCTGCTGATCATGGGCAGCCAAGCCAAATAGGACAGGGTACTGCTGGATTAAATAGGTTAGCACTACTTCATTTTCAGCAGCTGAATAAGATGATAGCCGTGTATGTGACATCTTGCCTGAAAGATGGAAACAGGTCTGAGCAACTCATACATCAAGGTTACTACAGTTCTTAATACACATCTCTGTCACCCTCCCCCACCATCAGTGACAACAAACTGTACACACAACTCATTAGGTATAGCTACAGCTTACCTACCAGTGGGCCAGATATTGTATTGTACCACACTTTGCGCTATGTGTTTGTAGCCATGTTCCCTGTGTGGACACTATCATTGCTGGCCTGTTACAGATTATTCACCTGCGTGCCATTGTCAGGGCCACTATGGTTCCATAAATGCCTGTGGTATAGCTGCTTTGCGATTTCTGCACATTTGACATTCTGTGTTATTGGGGATATCTATGCATGCTGTTGGACATGTCCCGGGATTGTGTATACTATTACTACCAACATATGTTCTATAACAGTGACACAATAGCATGTATATGTACTATTGTCCCACAGAACCACCTCTCCAAACCCATCTGCCCATCTTACCCGGCCACGTCACATGTGTGTCCCACCCTAGGGCCTCCTCATGTACTGGTTCAGCAATACCGTCAGGTGGAACCAACTCAGGGGATGTTGTCCCCCCCAGGGGCACACACAGACATGTTTCTGTCCCCTGAGGGCAGGTCCAGGGTCTGTTCCATAACAGGCTCCACAGAAATATGTGGGATGTGCTATATAACTCTGAGGCACCCAGTACACATTCACAGGGCCGACATGCTCCTCCTGCTCAGCCTCCAGGCCAGGCACCTTCAGGACATGGACTGCTGTTGTGACAAGCCACGCTGCTTCGCAAGGGACGGCTTGCACCTGTCACCCCTGGGATTCCGGATATTGGCTAAGGCTCTTGCCACCCCCATAGTGCCTTTTTTAGGCAAGGCTCAAATTCTAAACCTACCACCCTAGAAAACAAAAATGGGAAGAAACTGAGGGTAATGCTGCTCAATGCCAGAAGTCTAAATCTCAAAATGCACGCACTCGAGGCCCTTCTCAGTATGGAGAACATCGATGTCTGTGCTGTAACTGAAACCTGGTTCAAGGCTCCTGAGAGCACCCCGGCACTATCAGGTTTTACCTCATATCATGCTCCGCCCCAAAACCCAGACCACACCACAAAAGGAGGTGTATCCATATTCATAAAGGATACCCACACCTCCAGGTTGGTGGCAACGCCTTGCCGGAAATCATCCAGGTGCAACTAACCATAGGCAAAACTGCTCTACAAATTGTAGCATGCTACAGGCCACCCTCTCAAACTCAGGAACCCCACACAGCCTTCCTGAAGACACTGGAGGGTATAAATGTATCTCCAAACACCATCATATTGGGTGACTTCAACTACCGAATATAGACTGGGAACATTACTCAAGCCCTAACTTTCTAGCCCAACGGTTCCTGGAGTTCATAAATTCAAATGCCATGGAACAGCTAGTCACTGTTCCCACGAGAGGAGAAAATATACTAGATCTCATTATCACAAACACGGGACAAAATGCTCCACACCGAAGTATATCCCTCATTGGTGAGATCTGATTATAAACTAATCTCACTGGAAATCCACATCCGCCCCACCCCAAACAAAAGACCACAGTGAAGAACTTCTAAAGCAAACTTCACACTACTCAAGACTGGTGGTATCCTTCAAGGCCCTGAGACAGTGGAAACCACAACCCAAGCTGCGGAAGCCCTTACAAATGCCTTCTATGAACACCTCCAGGACTGCATGGATCAGGCAATCCCAAATAAAACAAAGACTCTTTCCACAAAGGGCAAACGTCCAGTCTGGTGGACCCCAGCCATTAACAAACTTTACAATAAGAGGAGAAAGCTATTACATGATAGAACAAAATCCATAAAAGGAAGTCACCCTGACCATTATTAGTAAAAAATATGAGCACTCATAAAATCAACTAAGGCCAATTTTGAGAAAAATTGCCATGGATTCAAAGGACAATCATAAGGCCTTTTCAGCTATGTTAGGAACTTGGGTGGAAACTCCCAGATATGCTCAGAATTAGTCCAAAATGATACAAAAATCACTGAACCCACAGACATTGCCAACATACTGGCAGACAGGTTCAGTGCAAACTTCACCTCTCCCCCTAAAGGAGATAACTATCCCAGCAGAGTGTAGCCTCCCAGACATCTCAAATGCGCAGGTGAAAGCTGCTCTCTAAAGCTAAAACACAGCATCAATGGGACCAGATGGTGTCCCCGGCTGTGTGCTACACGAGCTAAATGAGGAATTAAACCCACATAAGGCAGCTGTTTAATCTCAGCCTTAACACAGGATACGTGCCCAAGGAGTGGCGTATGGCAACTGTGGTCCCACTCCACAAAGGTGCCTCTACGGACCCTGGTAATTACCGCCCCATAAGCTTAACAAGTCTAGTCTGCAAAGCTATGGAGAGGATCATAATGGAGCTCATAAACAAAGATATAGGGACTTGCAGACATTGGACCCGACCCAGTTTAACCGTCAAGGGAAGATCATGCCTGTTGAACTTGGTCGACTTCTTCAAACAGTCACCAAGGCCATTGATGAGGAAAGGCAGTCCATACAGCCTACCTTGACCTTGCAAAGGCTTTCAACACAATACCCCACTGGGTATTGTAGAAAAACTTACCAGCTTAAATGTAAACCCATATGTCACAAGATGGGTTGCAAACTGGCTTAAGGACAGAACCCACAGGGTTAGAGTTGCTGGTGCTATGTCAGACTCAAGCGGTCACAAGTGGTGTCCCACAGGGCTCGGTCCTGGCTATTGTTTGGCATCTACTTCTCAAGTACAGGCCAACATGGGAGGACTTTGCTGACAAAGTTTGCAGATGACTGCAAACTGGGCGCCATAGTGGAAAGTGCATCGGACACAGATATCCTTCAGAAGGGACTCACAGAAACAGATAGCTGGTGCCAGAGCCATGGCCTGAAGTTAAACGCCAAAAAATGTATAGTCATACCCTTGGGAAAAACAAGGTAACCCCAAGCTACCATATAGGTGGCAATCCACTAAGCACAGAAGAGGTTATCAGGGACCTGGGGACCCAGGTTGACAGTGGCCTTTCTTTGACACTCACATTGCTAAAGTGGTTAGAAAGACCTTCTACATTGCCCACCTGATCATGAAGGGATTCACATCCAGATCTAGTGAGGTCATTGTTCCCCTGTACTCTTCACTTATCAGACCAATGATCGAGTACAATGCCCCATTCGGGATGTATCTCGCCTGACATCTGCAGCAATTGGAGAGACCCCAAAAGTTTCTCACCAAAAGGATAAAGGGACTCCAAAATCTGTCATATGCTGCCAGATTGAAGAAACTCCAGCTCTATTCAGTCGCATACCGTCTGCTCAGAGGTGACATGTGCCTGACATACAAGGCCATGTCCAACCCGGAATTAATGGACATGCTCCACCTCAAAAAATCCAAATCTACCAAAACCACTAGAGCAAGTGACTTAAACCTTAGCACGAATATAAATAGGACGTGCTGGAGGGATAGATTTATCACTCAGAGACTCCCTATGCTGTGGAATAGAGTCCCGGTCCATGTGAGGCAGAGCACCTCGCTGGCTCTGTTCAAGAGAAATCTTGACCTGTGGATGGGAGATCGTAGGTTTACCCCGGGAATCATCTCTGTGTCACTGCTGGACAGAGGCACAACAAACTAATGGGTACAGTATTTTTTCATATAAGGGGTGGCGTAAGCCACAAAAATTCGGGCTAGGCTTATAAATGCCTTGGGGCAGATAGCCTAGTATAAACCTATGAACCTATGAACCTATGAGTAGCAGTGGGTGGGAGGCTTGTTCCCATTGTGTCAATATTGGGGCCCATGGGGTGTCCACATCAAAGACCACACACACCATCCAGGGTGTTTACCCACCACATCTGTCACATACCACCCCTGTAGACTGTCCTCTATATCTACCAACTCTGACTACCTCCACAACTATACCTGACATACTTTCCCATATTTCTATTCCATACTTCACAGACAAGGGCAATGCGGTCCCAACAAGGGGTTCACATGTGATATACCCGTCCATATTGCACACACTGATAGCTGTAGATATTTGTGTGTATTGCTATGTGTGTTGTTTCCTTGCACATAGCATGCAGCACTGTTGTAGTAATATAGAGAACATGCATTTACATACATTTATGTTTATGTGTGTATTTGTATATATATATCTAGATGTGCATATAGGTATATATCTATATGTGTACATAAATGTGATGTATATATGTGCTCATATATAGGTCTACACATCGGTATCTGTATATTTGTGGACATATATATATATATATATATATATATATATATATATATATATATATATATATATATATATATGTGTGTGTGTGTGTGTGTGTATTATATATATGTACACATATGCATATCTATATGTGGGGTACATTCAGACATCAGGTCCACAATCTCACAACACCTTGCTGCACTGTTCTGCCTTGCTACAACACAGACAGGTGCCACATATGGACACAGCCTGACATTAGGGGGGTATATGTAGGGCCAGATTGCAGGTAACCCTATTGCACACATATGGCATTCCTGCATGCTACAATACAGATTAACCTGAGTATCCTGCAAGGAGTGGGCTGTGGATCCCACGTGTCCATCCTAATGCCATTTCTTCCAACACCAGCTATTGGTCACATAACATACACACTTCCCATTACACAACACACACTATGATGGCTTACATCTTTTCAGTCAGTGCTGCTCTGCACGGTTGAGGGGTATAGCCCACTAACCACAGGGATGGACTCAGTTGTCCTTAGCAGTTGTTCAGCTGAACATCATTACAACAACAACAGCTGAAGGCACATATAAAGCATTCTACATCATCTATCTCATTATTATGGACCAAGTACTACGGTCATTTACATACATATATATACTTCACATACCTGTCCTTGGACTGCAGACTCTTCTACAGCATTTGGTGTTTCTTTCTTTTTTTTCTTATATACTCTCTCTCTCTCTCTCTCCTTTCAGTAAATGGAATGAGCTGCTTTGCATAGATTGCAGCATGGAATTTGTAGGTGATGCACATGATTAGGTGATGGCCTCTGCACAAATCAGTGTCCTCCACTTGCTACCTGCATGCAGCATGCTGTGTAGTGCTTCCAATTACCATTGTCATGGTAACCAACTACTATAAATCCCTACATCATGTGGGTGTGGTCCCTTTACCTTTCCTGTATGATGGACATCCTTCCTGTGTGTGGTTATCAGTGTTACAGACAGCAGGTAGCAATATCTCTTCCATGAGAACCTGCGCACTCAGGCCAGCTACATATTTGTAGGAGGTTCCAGAACTACAGACAGAGTGTGAGTAGAGTTGTTGTATGCATTGTATAGCACTGGTGTTACAGGGATTGTGTGTACATACTAGTTTAACTTGGAATGCAGTCCGTCTGCATAGCTCTCAACTGTGGGCCTATCCTATTGATGGCCAGAGGTGTGCCTATTATGTTTTGTCTGTCTACCATACAGGTCTTGTGTCAGATATATCACTGGCAGTGTGTTTGTTGAGTGCTATCAGTACATGGCTACATCCATTTCTGTTTCTAATTTCATATTCCAGACTAAGGGTATGTTGCAGACTATCCTGTAGCACCAGCAACTTGCATAGTGTATGACAACAGTTTTACACATAATGGCTTGTGTTCCAGCCTCTGTCCTCCACCTACATACCAGGGTTTGCACATATGACATGCTGTCAGGGGTTCTTCTGTAGTGGGCTGTATGTCATGCTGCCATTCCTGCCATCAGTCCACTGCTGTTGTGTCCCCCACACATACTGTGGGGTTTGGGGCCATATATGTGTAGGCTTCACCTACACAATACATGTGTGCCCTTATGCACTCCAGAGGCTAGTGTATACAACAGTGGTATATGGCCCTGTATTATTGAGTCTAGGGGGATGCACCATAACTAACCTAGGCTGTTACAACAAGGGGTAAGCTGCCTTAAGGTATCTGGATGTACATCACCATAAAATCCACCTTGGGTAAATGCAGGCCTACTGCCTCCTGCCAGACAGACTGTTCTGTTTGTCAGTGTGATTTTTATAGTGTCAGTTATGCCGTGTTATGTTACAGTTACATCCCATTGTGTCAACTGAGGTCTTTACCCACTAGGGATTGTGTACAGAGTGTAGATAGAGGCTGCTGAACTATACATCGGCATTACTTACTGTTGATTGTTTGGTATCCTGTGGCTCAGTCTGTCATTACTATTGTACTACTTGAAGGCCTTTGCCTGATAGCAACATATGTCAACCTTTCCAGACTACTGTATTGGTATAACTGTTTCACAGTTGCATTACTCTGTTTATATGGATGTCAGTGTCTAAACAGCTATATGACATGGCATATACAACTGTAATAGTACACAAATAAAGCTATCCCATTTATGCAGACCTGTGTGTGGTGTTATATCCTTTGACCTCTCTGTGGGTATATGTTGCAGGCAACAATTGTCATTTGTATGGGTGGCTCATACAGTGTCCAGTTGGTAAGGTGGTAACTGTAGCCATAGTGGCTGCTCTATATTGTGTACACCTTCTACATATGTATCTTCCTATTCATATCTCTGCGTGTGTATGTGTAATTACATATATATCTATATATGTATATACATACATACATATATATATATATATATATATATATATATATATATATATATATATATATATATATATATATTCATATATATGTATATCTGTATCTGCATATATGTTTCTGTGTATATGTATCCTAGGGATGTTGATTGCTTCCACAGTGTACATTCCCTATGGGAGCCAGACTGCGCTGCATGATATGTTACTGATACCAGCCTGACATCATGCAGGTGGGATGGAGTACTGTTAGCATCTTGTGCCCATGTTGTGTCAGGTCCTGGTCATGGGATCTGTAATAGTTGGTAGTGTATTGCAGGGCAGATGTGTTTGGCTGTTGGGGGAGGGGTATACCTATTCGTACAAGACATATGTTGTTTGGGGCCTCTCAACCCCATTAACGGTGCATGTACATATATATATATATATATATATATATATATATATATATATATATATATATATAAATATATATATATATATATATATATATATATATATATATATATATATATATATATATATATATACATATATATATATCTGCTTGCATATATATATATATATATATATATATACATATAGATGTAGACATATATACCTATAGATGTATGCATATGCATGTTTATATGTTTATATATATATATATATATATATATATATATATATATATATATATATATATATATATATATATGTATATATATATATATATATATATATATATATATATATATATACATATATAGATATGTTATATTTATTTAGATATTAATATAGTCCAGTCGGATGAGGTGTTCCTACCTTACCTCCCCCTGAAAGGCTTGTAAAATTATATAGGATCATTCCGGGAATAACAACGAGTATGGAAGACATTCCCCCACCATGCTACTTGTTTTAATAAGGTCACTATCCACTAAAATACCTTGCCACCTGTAAACATAACAAACTGGGTCCAAAAAAGCACTGGTGAATGTCCCTATAACTCCCGCTTGTAATCTATTTATGCTGATAAGCTTTCGGTTCGAAGGGTTAGACTTTCCTGTAGCCTTCTTTCTTCCCCAATTAAGGTAAAAACAGCATGCTTTCTACTATTCAATCAGATGAGCGTAGTGTGCTCTGCACCTCCAAACAGTGCATTTCTCAATAAGCTAAATGAAATGAGCATGCTACAAAAAGGAATTGGAAGGCAGGCTCTCTGCATTGTAAATTGAGAAACAGGCAGGGAACTGTGTAGTTTTTAACAGTAGAGTCTAGGAACAGAGTATTGGGCATATAAAAAGAAACACAAAATTGTGCTTGTAACTCATTTAACAGTAGGGCTTAGGAACAGAGCATTCAGCATATAAAAAGAAACAAAAAAGCGTGCTTCTAACTCATACTTGCACATGCTGCCTCTAGGCATCTACTTTACTAGTTTAGCCTCGCTCCACTCGCTTCACTTGCTCTGCACCCCACGCTGTCCCCATATTTCACCCACCCCCAGTAGTACTACATTTATAGTACCACTGGCACACCCTCTTAATTAGCTAACCACCCCACTATCCATATTAACCTACCCATAGCTATTCTATTCTCTCTAATCTTTTATCCACCACATACTCTCAATACAGACCCTACCCTAGTAATTTACTATGACTACAGCTAAAACACTAATGCTGCTACCCTTAGTACCCCTGCTATTCATTCCTTATTACCTAAGCTCCTATGAATATGTACAGCATCTTGAAATCCAGTACCCAAACTCTCAAACATACACCAACCCAGCATTTAATAAGTTTATCCAGCACATAACCATCCCCTTTCCTAATCCCCCCCAATTACCATCACCCAACTAAATACTGCTACATTAGCTTAAAAACCAAAAGTTACGAAAAAATTATAAACAAATTTTTAAGACTCATAAGCAACTTAAAAATGAATCTTATGAAGGATGGAGACATCCACCCCAACCCTGGCCCATCCTCAACAGTAGACCCAAACACACCATCTAACAACCCAACGTGTACTTCCCAGATTGATAGACTTCAAACTCATGTATGGTCTGTCATCTCAACATCAGAAGCCTAAATAACAAGATCCATAGCCTACATGGACTCTTAGCTGTTCACTCCCCTGATATACTCTGCCTCACAGAAACCTGGCTAAAACCAATAACCAAAGATAACGAAATAACCCCCCCACAGTACAACATTCTTAGTTTTGTTCAGATCTCCAGAAAAGGTGGCGGGGTTGCTGTACTATACAAGTCTACTCTAACAATAACAATTGACTTCCAACAATTGACATCCAACAACCACCCCAGTTTGAAAATGCAGAAATTCTCATCACCAAACTTAATAATAAACAAAAATAAATGCAGATACATTGTCTGCATTTATATTCCACCCGGCAAGAATGATAATACTCTAGAAAATATCTTACATTGGCTAGCTTCTAACTACCCCCAGGAAACCATTGTCTTGGGGTACTTTAACACTGATTGGAACATCTGCTCCTCTGAAACTCCATCCACCCATTTAAATCTCCATGGGTTTACTCAGATCATTGCCACCCCCACCAGATTTAGCAAAAATAGAGTCAATGATAGTATCCTTGATTGGATACTTATTAACAACCACCCCCAAAAGTAAAAGTCAGGTACATTACCCGATGATCTAAGTGATCACTGCCTTACCTAAATTATTAGGCTCAAAGCCGACATTCTCAACCAGCTCATCTACAAAGCTATAAGAAACGTCAGGAACTTTAACCTTGACAACTTCCAAAATGAACTCAAAGCCTGTAATTGGAATGTCTTGAAATGACTCCCATTACAAGAAGCCATTGAGTACTTCAGTACCAGATGTCTGGCTAATCTTAACCACCATGCTCCTACTTGTACCATCCATGTAAAAGCCACAGTTGTACCGTGGCTATCTAAAGAAACAAAAAACAAAATTAAACTAAGAAACAATGCCTGGACCAGGTGGCATGTTACCAAAGCCCCTATGGGCCAAGTAAGATACCAGCAGCTAAGGAATCAGACCAAAACATCTGTCATTCTAGACAAAACAAATCACTACACCCTCCTACAACAAAAATATCAGCTAAAACCTCAAAAGTTCTGGACTGGTATTAACAATCTTCTCCACCCAGGCCATTCCACCACTCCTACTCCATCAGCTGCCCTTGATAAATCTCCTGTAGAAATTGCAAACAGCTTCAACTCCTTCTTTACTGAAACTATCCAGTCTCTAGCTACCCATCTCACTCCATTGGACACAAACACCAGCTCTGGCACATCTAGCCCTGATCCACCATCACCCAACCCACCTTTACCTTTCAAACCATACCTAACAATTTGATCCGGACCTTACTCAAAAAGCTAAAACCTGCTACACTAACTGCCGACCACCTCCCAGCTGAATATCTTCAAAAAGCAGCTGGTGCCATAGCACTTCCCATTTCTATCCTGATCAACATATCCATCTCAGAAGGATCCATCCCAGCAATATGGAAAGTATCATTGATTGGAACATCTGCTCCTCTGTCATACCTCTCCATAAAGGAGGAAGTTCCACAGAATTATCTAACTTTAGACCTATAGCCATTCTTTCACCACTAGCTAAAATCATGGAAAGATGCATACACAAACAAATCATGCACTTTCTTATTCAAAATGGGAAGCACGCCGACTCTCAGCACGGCTTTAGGCCATTCCACAGTACCACCACAGCTCTTCTATCTTTCTCTAATGTCATCAGTCTTCATTATAACAACAACAAACTATCTTCAGCACTCTTCCTAGATCTCTCAAAAGCTTTCGATATGGTCAACCATCAGCTACTGCTCAATACCCTACAAACCATCAGTTTAGACCTACACACAATACAATGGTTTCACTCCTACCTAAATGGTAGACAGCAGGCTGTCTTATGGCAGAGCAAGCAGTCATCCCAACTTTCTTTAACCCTAGGTGTCCCACAAGGGTCCATACTAGGTCCCCTTCTTTTCCCTATTTTCATCAATGATCTGCACACCACCATCCCAGGAGCCACCTGCATCCAACATGCAGATGACTCAATGCTAATATGCTCCACCTCCTCTCCTACACAACTTCTAACCCTCACCCAGACCACTTTCAGTATGGTAGAAACATGGCTAGCTAATCGCCGCCTGCTTCTACATCCTAACAAAACCAAGCTACTACTTTTCTCCCCTAACCATAGAATTTCTCCTCCTTCCTTCAACATCAAATCTAGAAATTCCACCATTATACCCCTGATGACTATACAAAGCTTCTAGGCATAATAATAGACAACAACCTTAAATATGATAAACATGTAAATCACACTATTAAGTCTGTCAACAAAAAACTTGTCTCCCTGTACAGAGCCAAACCTTTCCTCACCCCCGTAGCTAGGGTAGCTATTGCAAGATCACACCTCCACTCTACCCTTATGTATGTCTCCCCTGTACTCCCCAACCTATCCAAAACTGATCTCAACAAATTATCAGGATGTTACAATCATATAGCCCGATTCGCTACTGGCATGGCTATTAGGACCCACCATTGCCAGAACCTCAAAGCACTGGGATGGCTAGAGTATCCTACCCTTCTACAGTTCAACCAGCTTATAGTAGTGCATAAAATACTCCAGCAACCTGATAACACCCCTGCTGACAAAAATATTCTCACCCCTCATAGTGCCCCCAGGCCATTACGCTCAGCTGATAAACTATTGATACTGACCCAAAAATCCAACAACTCTGCAGGCGATGCTATATTTGCCAACTCAACCAGTAAAATCTGGAATCTACTTCCTACTACCATTACCAAGGAAATCTCACTACCCCTTTTTAAAAGAGAATTCAAAAAATACCTCACATCTCATTGGCTGTGCTCTTGTTCTAAACCTGACTAACAACTTCACTACTACATGTCTTGCTACCCAACCTGCTGTTTAGTCAAGTATCTATGCCTCATAGCATTTGAATGTCTAAGCATTGTGAATTATGAAATCTGATTGTATTCTATGTTCACATTTTCTGATATGTCTCTGCCAATCAGATGTAAGTCTGCCCTGTTTTTTTTTTCAGGTGAGAGTGGGACGTTGGGGAGGGATAGTAGGTATATTTTGAGAGGTAGGTTGGGTAGGTTAACAGACAAGACAAACAAAATACATACGGGGTGGTATATAACACATGTGGGGGTAGACACCTTGACGGGGAGGGGTGTTGGGAAATCAGAAGCCCATGAGCCCCTAGTGGAAACAGTGGGACTGAGGTTCTCACCCATGGGCAGTCACCACTGCACCTTCACAGCCCCGAAGGTGGCTGTGCTGGGGCTGATTCACTGAGCCAGGCCAATCCTCTAGTTGCGACACACAGCCCTCAAGCTGGTGTAGCAGATCTCCAACCTCCATGCGGAGCTTGCTATGCACCACGACCCAGACCTGGCGACTGGTGACAGGTTCCTGTCCGTGCCCGCTCCCAGGGAGGGGGACAAGCCCCAACCCCTGAGGCAGCTCCACCCGAAGGTGGTGCAGGACCAACAGATGAGGAAATCCCTGGTTGGGCCCCAAACGTGCTGGTGCCCAGTGCCACAGCTGGCTGAGGTGGGACAGGTGGGTCTGCTGGGATCGGCTTTCCCAAACATGCTATGGTGTTTAAATTTTATCATCATATGTGGGTTAGTAATAGTCAACACATTCCAGGGTTAGGTATAACAGCAAGCATAGATATTCCCACTAACCCACACACCAGATATGGAACAAATGCATAGCAAATGGAACACATGCATATATGGGACCACAGTGGTAATAACAACAGCATGCAGGTACATTGATGGCACCATGCCACCAATGTTGGAATATTTCATTATAGCACATGCATGGAAACAGATTTAAATAATTATCAACCAATAGGACATAATCAGAGCATTGAGGTCATAACATACCAGTTGAGGTGGGTATGTAGTTTATTGTTGGAGATATGGTGGGGGGAGAGAAAGATGTCAATTAACAAGTAGTATATTCTTGTAGTCCACATTACTTTCCTAGTCAGTGCTGTTATCTGTACCTTACAAGTATTACTAAATTACCCTATAGCCTTAGTTTGGACAGTGATATGGCTGTCATTATCTTTATACATGAACTGGTTTTACCTGCTGTATACACCTCTTACCTGGTATACCTGTGGGGGAAATGTTTGTTAACACTAACTGTTTCTACACATACTCCCAGATTCTGGGTTGATGTTGTGCACATAGCTGTCCATCTCTTTCTGCACAGACTCTGGCCATATCTTGTCCACATGCAGGTGAACTGGGACATACCTAGACTATTGCCCTCTTCAACCTTTAGTGACTTATGACACTCTTATACAGGCTTTCCTACACAGTTATATTATGTGACACAGTGTAGGTGACAGTGATCAGTGATACTTTATTATTCAGAGCAACTGCAACACTCACAATGCCATACAATACCAGAGTAAACAGTACCAGTACAGTGTATCAAGGTTTTTATTTATCGGCACAGTGTTTGTATCCAACGTACCTCTGGGAGCAATGTTTGTTAGCACTACCTGAATGTTGCCACACAAAGTACCAGATTACACATTAGTATTATGCACATACATCTCACTTTGTCAATGTACACACTCTGGTCACAGCTTGACAACATGGGGGTGTAGATAAGACATACTTGGCTTTTTACTCTCATAACAGTTTCGGAAGTTGCTAGAGTGACAGGTTTGTTCTCATAGATGTGTGACAATCAGTTGTATTTCCTGTTTGCTGCCTAAACATCTGGGATCATCCTACAGACTTCCCAGGGGGACAGGGTGACAGGCAGCAGATATGGGCCCATATAATGGACATTCTGGTCTTATCTGTACAGTTGTGGGGTGTGATTCTGTATGCAGCCTACTTCCACTCCCAGGATTCAGACAATGGTTGTGTCTGCTACAACTTAATCACTGTCCATCAGAGTTGTGTGCTATATAGATATTGCTGGATATCTCCTGTCTGCTTTCTGTCTTATAATTCTCCTGTGATTTTGCATTCTGACCTTGTATTACAACACTCTTATACAGGATTTCCTAGACAGTTATATTTTGTAGGACAGTGTGGGTGACAGTGATGAGTAATACTTTATTATTCAGAGCAACTGCATCAGTCACAATGCCATACAATACCACAGTAAACAGTACCAGTACAGGGTATAATTTTTGTATTTCTGGGTACAGTGTTGGTATCTGACAGACCTGTGGGAGAAATGTTTGTTCGCACTACCTGAATGTTGCCACACACAGTACCAGATTCCACATTACCATTATGCATATACATCTCACTCTGTTACTGTACACACTCTGGCCACAGCTTGACAACATGGGGTGTAAATGGGACATACGTGGCTTCTTACTCTCATAAGGTTTTGGGGAGTTGCTAGTGTGCCAGCTTTGTTCTCATAGATGTGTGTCAATCAGTTGTATTTCCTGTTTGCTGCCTATATGCCTGGGATCATCCCACTGATTTCCCAGGGGGGACAGGTTGACAGGCAGCAGATATGGACCACTTTACTAGACATTCTGGACATATCTTTACAGTTGTGGGGTATGATTCTGTATGAAGATTACTACCACTGACAGGATTCGAACCATGGCTATGTGTGCTAAAATAAGACAGTTCATTCCTCAGTTGCATGTGCTATTCAGATTTTGTTGTCTGCTATTTCACTGTTTTCTGTCTATGTGTCCCTCAGTTGCACTAAATGGCCTCTGAAGATTACACCAGTCATATACAGGCATTTCTACACATTCTATTTATGGTGCACAGTGTGGGTAACAGTGCCTAATACAACAGTACTAATACGTGATTGTAAATCTACATTACCATATGATACTAGAGAATACACATGCAGTCCAGCAGTTAGACCTTTATTGTCAGGCTATTATGCTTTTATGTACATACAAACTATATGAGACTCTTCCTGCCGTATTCTCTGGTGTATGCAGTATTTGCCTTAAACAATACAGGTTTTATACAGGCAATTAATTTACTAATACGTTTAGATTTATTTCCTATGACAGTACATGCAAGGGTATTACTGACCTGCCTCATGTCGCAACCTCTCCAGGCGACTCCGGTGGGCCTCCTGGTTTGCGGACTGCTCACTTGCAGCTGTGGAGGGCATAAGAGGAATATTTAGCCATACCTATCCATGATATACATGAGCTGGCAATTATTATACACATAGTGGAGTGATACTTACACACAGCTGGGACAGCCCCTGCCATTCTAGCCTCTTGGAGCCACTGCTCCAAGAGCTCCCCCCTATGCTGCTTCAAGTCAGCATAGTGATGCCTGACCTGCTCACCAGTTTGGGGTATGCCAGTGGCACTGGTGAGGTCATGGGTGAGATGGTCCCAGGCTTCCACCTTATATTGGGAACCCTGGTACTGGCCCTGCAGCAGTCTCTGTTCATGGTCTTTGACAAGGAGTCCTGCCATGACTCTAGACTCCTGGATGCACCAGCACTGCACCCGGAAGTGCATACCTTCGCCCCTTTATGTCATTGTGCCTGCAAGTGGAAGCTACAACCAGTTATGAGATGTTTTCCCACCTGTTGAGTTTGGACAGGGCCAATTTCCCACACTTTTCTGTGACTGGCCAGTTTTGAAAAAGCTAGGCTATGGGCAAACCTGCTTACCTAAGGTTGGCATTGTTTAAAGGGGTGTACCACTGGGCACATTGAGTTAGCTGGCCTACACATTGCTTACACCTCCTAAGCTGGCCTGTGCAATGCTTAGCGTTGCCTACATAAGACTTTGCATTATATTTTCATTTTGGCATTGATTTTTTATTCATTACATCATATATATATATATATATATATATATATATATATATATATATATATATATGCCTGGTATCCATGATTCATGTGTACGTACACTATATGGGGTCTTTGTGTTTTATTGGGAACTTCAACACTCTATTACAATCACACCTCACATCTGGGCTTACTGCTGTACTCCATTTCACATATTTATGTTATATAGTGGGTTATAGAACATATGACTGTATACTGATTCCTTTCACAGGTTCAGTTTGATTTTACTATAGTGAGGGCTTGTTTGGTGATACCTCATTCTTCTGTATTGTTGTGATGGCTTGGTGGTTAACTACTGTGACTATAGTGTATAGGATCCTGGTTCTATTTTGCTGCTGGGCAGAACAAGGGCCATTGGATACAGAGTGATTAAGGCACTTTTGAGGAGTTGTAAGTGGGTTTGCACAGGTTTGTGCGAGGGTAAGCAATGCTAACATCCGTTTAAATATGCTTGCAGAGAGTTAGCTTCAGTATTGATTAACCTGTGTGCGCATTGCTTAACCCCATGCAAACAGGATTAAACTTGCTTACTAGTGCTTAAATATGCTTACTACTGCTTATTGGTGCTTACACCTGCTTACTAGTGCTTACTCCTGCTTACAGTTGCACTGCTTTAGACAGTAATATCTAATGGTTCTTGGGAAGGTGGAGGATTTGGAAGCTGTATGGAGTTGTCATTCACTGCACATTTTACCTTCCATTTATATCCATGATTCCTGTGTACATATACTGTATGGGGCACATGTGCTTATTTCTGGACTTTGCAATGTTATGACACTGACACCTCACATGTGCATTTAATACAGTACTCCAGTTCACAAATATATGTTATTTAGTAGATTATGCAACTAAAATATTGGTCACAACGTGATTTGCCATTGAAAATGGAATGTGTTGCAGTGGGACTCAAACCAGGAATGCCTACTCATAAAACAAATGCTCTGCCCACTACACTATTACTATACTGCTTCACTGGCATATATCTTCCTTGTTATCCTCTTCAGCCATTTAAGCTGCATTAACTGTAGCTAAGCGATGGGCACACCTGCACACTTATGATTAGCTTTAATTGGATTCATAATAAAAAAAAAAGATTGTTTATTTGATTTGTATTTACTATTTCTGTTGTACACATGGGGGAATGTCGCTGGGTATATGCGGACACCTATGAGCGGTCTCGCTCATTCCTTTGGCCTTTCTGCTGTTCTTCGTTGTGGGGGGAGTGTATATTCTGAAAGCTCTGCTCTCAGACACGCCCCCTGCACTCTTATACACTCCGTGTAAGATTAGGAGCTCAGGCAGCATGCCTTCCTTAATATGCATGGCACGCTGCCGTCCTGCTCTTAAACGTCAGCTTCCATGCAGGACTAAGCTAATCCTGCACAGAAGATTATTAAATCCGGGGGGGCATCTTTTCAAGGGGGACCCAAGGTAATATTTATACTACCATGGGATACTTAGCCAGGGCATCAGGGAACTTCCAATAGTCTTCAATAGGTGGTGTGGGATCTTTTACATCCATTTGATGCTTAAAAGAGTTACAACCAAGCTTCAAAGGAAGCTCTGGCCATTTTCTTGGTATGTGTGTATTTTCATAGTTTCATGTTTGGAAAATAAATTACTGCTCACTGATCACAAACCATGAGTGACTATATTAATTAACTCCAAAATAAAAGTCTCCAGTTAGAAATGAGATAGTATATTATAGCAGTATAAGGAAGAAAAACAATATTATAGCAGTATAAGGAAGAAAAACAATGCTGCTATCGCATGTCACAATATCCTGTGAGTTTAGCAGAAAAAGGGACTAGTGATGTTAGGCTGAAGATTATGCAATGTGACTCTCTGCATGCCCTCAGGGTTTTGTGCCAGTGGTCATTTACTTTCACATAGACCATTACCTCAGTATACTCATACTTGCTATGAGAAGAGATCATTAGAGTCCTTGTAATGTCTGTGATCATGGTACCTGAGTGGCAAGTAATAGTAACCCTATTATTCTCCTGTCTGGTGAGTGGGGAATGCCTCACTGCTGACTTACCAATTACTAATAAATTCTTATCAGAAGTTAATTTGGCATTGCTTGAGTGGGGCAAAAATGCTGCTGGTGACTTGGTGTGCATGGAGTAGGTGATTTGAGAGTACTTTTGCTGAGTCCTGTTTCTATACGTTCTAGGAGGCTTTCATATGATCTTTTTATGGCATCATTGTATGACATTGTAGTGTGTTCTGTCTGAAAATATGGTAGTTGTTGAGAAGAGGGTGTGCCTGTGTGATGCTCACTATATATTAATGCATTACAGGAGAATGCCTCCATATCTGCTAAATATTTATTCCTCTCACAGA